>NC_134363.1:103172830-103175330 GCF_048569485.1 Anomaloglossus baeobatrachus
GGGTGCGTCTTATGGTCAGGTGCGTCTTATAGTCCGAAAAATACGGTACATACATACAGATTATATATATATATATATATATATATATATATATATATATATATATATATATATATATATATATATATATATATATATATATATATATATATATATATATAAATATATATATATATATATATATATATATATATATATATATATAATTGCCTTATTCTGTCTGTCTGTCTGTCTTGCTCCAAAATTGTGTCCCGGGACATGTCCTTACGGTGACAAACAGCGGATTGGCTGCTGGCGTCGCCATGGCCCCGCCCCCCTGCACGGATTGGCCACTCGCCTCGGCTCCTCCCCTCGCACGGATTGGCCATGTCCTTACGGTGACAAACAGCGGATTGGCCGCTGGGCTCGCCATGGCCCCGCCCCCCCCCGCACGGATTGGCCGCTCGGCTTCACGGATTCGCCATGGCCCCGCCCCCCCGCACGGATTGGCCGCTCGGCTTCACGGATTCGCCATGGCCCCGCCCCCCGCACGGATTGGCCGCTCGGCTTCACGGATTCGCCATGGCCCCGCCCCCCCCGCACGGATTGGCTGCTCTCCTCGCCCAGGCTCCGCCCCCCCGCACGGATTGGCCGATCGCCCAGGCTCCGCCCCCCACACGAGGTGAGCGCATCAAGGTCCTGCAGGGGCGGAACGCACACACACACACACACACACACACACACACACACACACACACACACACACACACACACACACACACTCAACATCCCGTGATATCGCTTGCTTCTCGGCGGCGATACTGTGCAGTGATCTTCAAGGACCTGCCGGAGGATCACATGGCCGGAAGCATGTGGTATCTCCGGATGTTGTGATTGTGTCAGCGCGTGTATGCGATCGGATGTGTGTGAGTGTATGCGATCGGATCTGTGTGTGTGAGCACGATGGGGAGTGCGCAGCATAGGGGATGGAGCACGATGGGGGGTGCGCAGCATGGGGGATGGAGCACGATGGGGGGTGCGCAGCATGGGGGATGGAGCACGATGGGGGGTGCGCAGCATGGGGGATGGAGCACGATGGGGGGTGCGCAGCATGGGGGATGGAGCACGATGGGGGGTGCGCAGCATGGGGGATGGAGCACGATGGGGAGTGCGCAGCATGGGAGATGGAGCACGATGGGGAGTGCGCAGCATGGGAGATGGAGCACGATGGGGGTGCGCAGCATGGGGGATGGAGCACGATGGGGGGTGCGCATCATGGGGGATGGAGCACGATGGGGAGTGCGCAGCATGGGAGATGGAGCACGATGGGGAGTGCGCAGCATGGGAGATGGAGCACGTTTGGGAGTGCGCAGCATGGGGGATGGAGCACGATGGGGAGTGCGCAGCATGGGGGATGGAGCACGATGGGGAGTGCGCAGCATGGGGGATGGAGCACGATGGGGAGTGCGCAGCATGGGGGATGGAGCACGATGGGGAGTGCGCAGCATGGGGATGGAGCACGATGGGGAGTGCGCAGCATGGGGGATGGAGCACGATGGGGAGTGCGCAGCATGGGGGATGGAGCACGATGGGGGGTGCGCAGCATGGGGGATGGAGCACGATGGGGAGTGCGCAGCATGGGGGATGGAGCACGATGGGGAGTGCGCAGCATGGGGATGGAGCACGATGGGGAGTGCGCAGCATGGGGGATAGAGCACGATGGGGGATGGAGCACGATGGGGAATGCACAGCATGGGGGATGGAGCACGATGGGGAATGCGCAGCATGGGGGATGGAGCACGATGGGGAATGCGCAGCATGGGGGATGGAGCACGATGGGGAATGCGCAGCATGGGGGATGGAGCACGATGGGGAGGGGGGATGGAGCACAATGGGGAGTGGGGATGGAGCACGATGGGGGGTGCGCAGCATGGGGGATGGAGCATGATGGGGGGTGCGCAGCATGGGGGATGGAGCACGATGGGGGGTGCACATCTCCCCCCAAAACACACACACACACAAACACATTGCCACACACACACTGCACAACACACCACACACACACTGGGAACCACAAACACTGCCCTACACAGACACCCACACACACAACGCCGCACACACACAACACCCAACACACAAACACCGAGGCACACACAAATATACGCACATACCGCGCAACACACACATTGCACAAAACATACCTCCCCCAAAACACACACACATCCACACAAACCGCGCAACACACATACACAATGATACAGACACACAGCGCTCTACAAACAACGCAACACACAAACACCGCTCTCCCCCCGCCACACCCAGACAACACCCAGAACATGTACAGCCCCTACACAAACACTTGCTAACTACAGACAACAACATATATATATATAACAAAAATCATACATTAACTACACAATACGTAAATTCTAGAATACCCGATGCGTAGAATCGGGCCACCTTCTAGTATATATAATATTCTGCTTCACCTCAATTGAGAGTTCCTTAGACCGCATGTTGT
>NC_134363.1:103480330-103720330 GCF_048569485.1 Anomaloglossus baeobatrachus
TCTTGAATAAAGAAAATACTTTTACTACATCAGTACTGGATTCTCTCTCCTCCCTTGTTCCTCTTGATGGTACTGATTACTCAGCTGTGGAAGCCAAACCACTTGTTCCTTGCACCGGACCAGAGGCTGGAGATACCTGCTCTAGAGTGGTGAGCTGAACATATATTTATTTGTGTTTCTTGTGATGTGTTTCTGTCTTGCTGGCACTTCTAATGATGTATCTCTGTACTGCTGGGGGTTCTGGTGATATATTTCTGCACTGATGAGGCTTGTGATGCTGTGTTTCTGAACTGATCGGGGGTTCTAGTGATGTATTTTGATACTGCTGATGGTTGTGATGATGTATTCTTGTGCTGTTATTAGCTCTGATCCTGTACATATGTCACAATCCGTAACTTGTAAGATTACATTATACATGGCTATGGTAATTAAGTATTAGGCCATCTGACAAGTTAAGGGTTACTATGTTTTTATTTATGTTAGGAGCATTAAAGCGGCTGTCCAAGTTTGTGATGAAATTCTGCAGTCTTTCTATGTGACTGCAGACTTGTAATTTCTCACAGTACATGTACACCATGCTGTCAGGATTGTCTGGTGCCAGATGTAAGAGTAGGTCATCACGAAACCATACCTATGCGATTTACATACATGCGGTTACATGCCAACTAGACATGCGTGATCTCGCTCAATACAAGTGAATAAAGTGAGGCAGGCGAACAGTGTCAGCTTCATCAGGGTTTACTCAGTGATTCTGTCCATGTTTAACACCCTTCTATGATAAAAATTTAAATTGTATGCCCCATATAGACACATGCACATCCCTATGAGTGATACAACTCCTTATTCCCAATACTGTATATATTTCATATTTGTCACGGTCGTCTCTCTGTTGTAAAGATTAGTGACAGGTGCTGGGCCAGAGTCTCTTTTCTTTGAGACTCTGCACATTAAATGTATTTCTTTTCTTTTTGCTAGGAGAGGGTTAATGTCTGCATTCCTTTCCAGCAAGTATGGCATCACCTCCACAGGTATTTCCGATTTGGAACCACTCCCAGCTCCTATATATGCCCTTTGCTCCCAGCAGAGGGCGCCAGTTATTCTCATTCAGTTGGAACTTTGGCCTGGAGGTGACAGCAGCTGTAGGAGCCCTCTCTGCTACTTGCTGTGTTGGCTGCAGCATTGGTGCTACTGCAGTAGTCCGTGGTGTGCTGATTGTACGGTTTGGAAGTTTCCAATTGTCTATTTACTTTGTCCCCTTTTTATGATGTTTTTCGCGTACACATTTAATTGCTCTTTTGTGTGTGATTGCCATATATATGAGTTGTCATTTTCCCCTGGTCTTGTTTTGTTGTGGTGATTATGTTTACAGTCCAGGCTCCACCCTCGGGTGAAGGTGGGGGAGCGGAGTTACATCTTGGCTTGGACAGGAGATAGGGTCATGCTTGCGACTCAGACCTACCATAAAGCATACCTTTGAGCTGACAGCACAGAGTTCCCCAGTCTGAGGGTCAGCTTAGTTGTCCCGGTCCTGTCATCCAGTCCCCGTAACAATATTTCACAGTTTATATATTATATTCATGATATAATCAATCTTTGTTTTGTTAGCAATGCAATACATCTCTCATTAGCCACAGGTGTTTTGATCATTTACTAGTGAGTGTCTCTTTGCCCATATATGTAGGTTTTAAAACCCATAGAGAGGTAGTAAAATTGAGTAGGACCCAGTACAATGAGATTGTCGTGAGGTGGCTACTGGGCAGGTGTGAAAATTGGTTTCTTGCCTGTAACTGTATTGTTGGACCATTATATACACTTTACTCGTGTGTGACGCTCCTTGCTACTATATTTACCCCGTGATTTTACTTGTACTCAATCAAGTATATTGTGGGGTTTTTTTTTGGTTTTTTTTTTATTCAACCTTCATTTTATTACTTTTATTGTTCCCCCTCCATTTGAAGTGTATCTCAGAATTCTTTACCGATTATTCTATCAGCATTACACGACCTTCTTATATGGTACATATTTTTTACTTATTATTTATTTATATTATAACCTCCATACACTCCTGTATCTATATGTTATTGTAGTGTTCCCTCACACACCTGCATTGTTTTTTGGAAAAATTTCTGAAAATGAGAAAAAAGTACAATGTTTCTGGCCTAATTTCAAACAACTGTGCAAAAAAAAAAAGGGTTTGCTGTGAGTTCATAGAACAGCAGGAAAAAAAATAACCACGTGAACACTGCCTAAGATGGGTGCAAAGAGGGAGTGCTAGGTTAGAGTAAGGTTAGTGCAGGCTCTCTAATAGACTTTATTTAAGGCCCCATTCATATGTCAGTGCTTCTGGTACATGTGGTTTTCATTTTCTTCATGGATACCACCCGTACCAATACCTATTTTAACCTATCGTGATATCTTTACGTCTGTGTTTTCATACGGACTGTCTGTCTGTGTGAACTACATGTGTGTCCGTGAGAACCACATAGAAAAATGTTAGTTTTTTTTTTTACCAGCAACACGAATGAAAAAGGCCAGTAGAAGTCTATTGGTCCATGAAAAACCCATATAGCACAAGGATGATATCAGTGTGCCATCCATGTAACAAGCACCAGAATTAAATACTTTAAAGAAATGTATGATTTGTATGTGTTAAAGAAGTGCAAAGATGATGGCTAGATATACAGTGAGGAAAATAAGTATTTCATACACTTCCGATTTTGCAAGTTTTCCCACCTACGAAGACAGAAGAAGTCTGTAATTTTTTTCATGGGAACACTTCAACTGTGGCACAGAATAAAAAAAATCCAGAAAATCAGATTGTATGATTTTGAAATTATTAATTTGCATTTTATTGCATGAAATAAGTATTTTATCACCTACCAACCAGCAAGAATCCTGGTTCTCACAGACCTGTTATTTTTTCTTTAAGAAGCCCTCCTACTCTGTACTCATTACCTGTATTAATTGCACCTGTTTGAACTTATCTGTATAAAAAACACCTGTCCACACACTCAATCACACTCCAACCTCTCCATGATGGCCAAGACCAAAGAACTGTTTAAGGACACTGGGTACAAAATTGTAGATCTGCACAAGCTTAAATGAGCTAGAGGACAATAGGCAACAACTCTTGGAACAATTATTTGAACATGGAAGAAATACAAGATGCCTGTCAATCTTAGTCAGTCGGGGGTTCCATACAACATCTTGCCTTTTGCGGTAAGGATAATTTTGAGAGAGGTCAGGAATCAGCCCAGAACTACAAGGAAGGACATGGTCAATTGTGACGCCCTGGACCCCAGGGGCCACAGAATAACATCACATACACACCCCCCCTCCCCCGGTCAGGAACACCAGTAAAACAAAACCCTTGCTGCCTCCCTCCAGGGTCTGATGTCCACACCAGGTGGGGCGGAGCCAGGTGGTTGGCCCCACCCACCGAGGAGTTCACAGGTCTGGAGGTGGGAAAAGTAGTCAGTTCAGTTTTAGTGGAGTTGGAGTGGAGAGGTGGTAGTGAGAGGAGAAAGTCTGTGTGTGTCTGGGTCGGAGCCCAGGCACGATCAGCAAGGTTGGCAGATGGTGGTGGCCGTCTGCAGGAGTTGGTGGAGGTTTGCGGAACCGTAGGACCCGCCGGTACCGAACCGGGGAGCAGATTAAAGCCAAGCACCATGGACCTCAGGGGTTCATTCCCAACTAAGTCCCGTCAGAAGGCAACAGCCCAACCCGTCCGGATAAGAGCCACCGCGAACGGCCAGAGATCCAAGGGCCAGCGCCTACAGGCAAAACGGGCTCTCCCGACACGTACAAGCCGGGGAGCGGACTACCCGTGGTAATCCATAGGAGTCAAACACTTACACATAGGTGCAGGGAAAGACAGCCACCATCAACCCGTCCAGGGAGAGTGAAGTCACCGCAGCCGACTGCGGGCCCCGTCCATCCAGCCGTTTGGTTTACCAGAGACTCTGTTCTTGTCTACCTGAGTGAGTACACCAGTGCCATCCGGCGCAGCGCTGCACCGCAACGTCGCACCCGCGTCCACGCTGCCTCCCCGCATCGGCACCTGCACCTATCCCTACTCCCCAACCGGGGCCCCGGGACCAACAGCCCCTATCCACGGAGGGGTCAACACCTTAGCTGCTCTCCGCCATCGCTCCCGGGATCCCCTTTCAACAGCAGCGGTGGTGCCCACCATCACCACAATCCGTGGGTGGCGTCACAACCGACATCCCACCACCAAACTTCCCCTTTTCACTCGTGGGCGAGGAGGCGCTGCTTGAGCCACCGGGTCCGGCCTCGTGCTCGAACCACCGAGGAGCAGAAGCACCAGACCCGAGCGCCAGCGAACCCCCAGGCGAGCGGCGTTCCCACCCCCCCCCCCTCCGCCCGCGACAACTTGGCGTCACGAACAGGATCCTACCCGTCTACTTACCAGTAGAAGTGCGCCTTGCAGTCCCCGCCGGCAGTGTCCGGCCAAAAAATTTTAAATTCCGCCATCTTGGGAGTGAAAACTTCTCGCTCGAGTCATCTTCCCCGGGCAGGGAAGGCGCGAAAGTGAAGCCCCGCCCCCAGGAGAAAGAGGTGCTGGAGAAAACCCAGGGGGGGCAGGTGAAGGCCTGCCTGATGTAACCGAAGGGATAAAGGGCAGGGACGCCAGGACTCTGCCACCCGTATTGTTCCTGGAGGCCGAGCAAGCAGGATGTCCGCCCCGTTAAGCAATCCCGTGCCCGGAACAGCGGCGTGGGTAGAAGCCCGAGTGGCGCAGCTAAGCCACAGGCTGCAGACCCGAATCCAGCTTCTGATACAGGGATGGGAGGATGAAATGGCAGAAGTGGCGGCGGCCGTGCGGGCCCGTGAGGCGGAGGCAGAGTTGGAGGAGCGGGTAAGTGACACACGCCCCTGTGTCCCGAAGGGACTGGTCACTGCGGCTGAGGGGCCCGGTCTGCTCCCGTTCACCCCGCTGCGTCCCCCACAGCCCGTACCAGTCGTCACTGCCCCGCCAGTCGGACCGTTGCCCCCGAAACCGGCAGCAGATATCCCCGTACCCGCCTGTGAGGACCCGCCCGTGGAGGCTGCCCGCGGACGACCGCTTGCCCGGCCGGCACCGATGCCGCTATCCTGGAAGGTGTCCGTTCCCGGTGGGGAACCATCAAACCCATGGGTGGTCACACCCGAATAGGCCCCGGCAGTCAGCTCAACCAGCAGCGTGGTGGACGCAACCCCGAAAAGGGCCCGGAAGGTGCGACTGGCTGCTCCCAAACTCCAGGCCTCAGCTGAGGCCGCGGGAGGTTGTAGCTGCAGGGCAGCACGGCAGGCCGCGACACAGCGGTGCTAACCAACCCAGATGGTGCCGGTCGTGGCCAGCCTCGGGGAGTGTGGAGTGTCAGCTGGGCCCGACCCCCGCAAGGAAGGAGACGCCATTTTGGGAGCAGCAGCCAAACCCGATGGGCCAGGAGATCGGGGCTCGGGAGCAGGAAAAAGCCGCTGTATTGGCCCGCACCATCCAGGCAAAGGATAACCTCCGGAGGGCTCTGCGAAGGCACGGGGCCCGACCTACGAAGGTCAGGTCCGGCAGTTCTGCCCCCGGCGTGGATGGGAGTTTGTCACCTGCACCTATCCCTCCTCCCTACTCCCCAACCGGGGCCCCGGGACCAACAGCCAATACCCATGGAGGGGTCAACACCTTAGCTGCTCTCCGCCATCGCTCCCGGGATCCCCCATCACCAGCAGCGGTGGTGCCCACCATCACCACAACCCGTGGGTGACGTCACAACCGACATCCCACCACCAAACCTCCCCTCTTCACTCGTGAGCGAGGAGGCGCTGCTCGAGCCCCCGGGTCCAGCCCCGTGCTCGAGCCACCAAGGAGCAGAAGCACCGGACCCGAGCGCCAGCGAACTCCCAGGCGAGCGGCGTTCCCGCCCCCTCCGCCCGCGACACAATCACCTGAAAAGAGCTGGGACCACAGGCTCAAATATTATATTACAGTTAGTAACACACTATGCCGTCATGGATTAAAATCTTGCTCACGCCAGCATATGTCCAGGCCTGATTGAAGTTCACCAATGACCATCTGGATGATCCAGAGGAGGCATGTGGTCAGATGAGATCAATATAGAACTTTTTTGGAATCGACTCCACTCACCGTCTTTGGAGGAAGAAGAAGGATGAGTACAACTCCAAGAACACTGTCCCAACCGTGAAGTATGGAGGTGAAAACATCATACTTTTGGGCAGCTTTTTAAAAAGGGGACAAGACGACTGTACCGTATTGAAAGAGATGATGGATGGGGTCATGTATCGTGAGATTTTGGCCAACAAACTCCTTTCCCTCAGTAAGAGCATTGAAGATGGGTCGTGGCTGGGTCATCCAGCATGACAATGACCCGAAACATACAGCCAGAGCAACTAAGGAGGGGCCATTTCAAAATTTCAAGGTCCCGGAATGGCCTCACCAGTCTCTAGACAAGCACCCAATAGAAAATCATTGGAGGGAGCTGAAACTCAATGTTGCCCAGTGACAGCCTGAAACCTGAAAGATCTGAAGAAAATCTATATGGAGGAGTGGGCCAAACTTTGCTGCAGTGTGTGCAAACCTGGTCATGAACTACAGGAAACGTCTGACTTCTGTAATTGCAAACAAAGAACAGGAGAAAAAGAGGGAGCATAAATTGTGCAAAAATATATTTATTAGAATAAACAAGGAGGGGTTGACAAGGATTTCACATTAAAACACACATAAAACAATTCCTTGCCCCCTTGAAAAAGACCGGCTCAAAAGAACAGGGAAAAAAATTCTCAAAGTGCACTTAGTTGGTAGAAAGACACAGCTAAAGGGAATGCATATAAAAGGCCAGCCAAGGGTTATGGATATAACCTAAAAAAGTGCCATAGTGCATATAAGATGAAAAATACTCCTTTTTGCTGGAACCTTAATATGCAAATAAAGTGCTGGTAGTGCATAAGTCAATATGTGCAAAGTTTATAGATCAAAGCTGTATAGATAACTGCAGGAGAAGTTTTCCTAGGGAGAGAGATTGTAATAAAATAGTTTCCTTACCAAAGGAAAAGAGTTGTTTTGGTAACAAAGTGCCAGTCTTCAGGGAGGAAAAACAAGCAGCCCCCCCACCCACCAACATGTGTTTCGCCTCAGGAGCCTGTGAGTCCCAAATGTGGCTTCATCAGGGAGGGAGAGATGTCCTGCACACCATTTCAGACATTTTTAAATAGACCGCCGAGGTCTACAATCAGATCGCGTCATCCCCATCTGCGACGCATACGCAGTTGCGGGGCCGCAGCACCACGAGCAAGTCGGCCGCACCCAGATCTCGTCTCCTTACCTATGCTCCGAAAAAAGGGTCCTCCACGCCTGATATAAGGTTCATAGGGACGTACAATCATGAGTGGGGCACCATGAGGGACATTATGGCCAAACACTGGTCTGTCCTTTTGTCGGATCCGGTTTTGTCCAGTTTCCTCACTGATGCCCCACTCATGACGGCAAGATGTTCCCGGAATCTAAAAGACATTCTGGTGAGTAGCCATTACGTTCCCCCCGTTCAGAACCCCTTTAGCAATAGGGACCCACTTGTAGGTTGCTATAAGTGTGGCCACTGCTTAGCTTGCAAAAACATAACCCGCACCAAGTCTTTCACCTCTTCAGACGGTCTAAAAACCTTTCAGATTACACGTTATATCACGTGTAGCACCACACATGTGGTATACTACGCTATGTGCCCATGTTCCCTGATCTACGTGGGGCTCACATTGCGTGAGCTTCGCGTGCGGATCAGGGAACATGTGCGCGACATTGAAGCAGCAAGTACAGTTTAAGACATAACGCTTTTGAAGACCTTACCCCGACACTTTAAAGCTTATCATGCTTGTGATTCATCTTTACTCATGGTTCAGGGTATTGATGCGGTTATGGGAGGAGCAAGAGGGGGTAATCTCAAAAAGAGGCTAGCACAATGCGAGGCTAGATGGATAAGCACCCTCGATACTTTGGTACCTAGAGGTCTAAATGAAAACATCAGCTTCGCATCGTTCCTCTGATATGTATCTACTTTTCCCCTTAAGCTCCTATAGGTATCAGCATCAGTACTGGTCCCCTGTGATTTTCATTTTAATTTACCCCTGTTTTTTATGTATCTTGATTCCCCCCCCCCCTTCTTTTCTTCTATAACTTATTTTATTTTTTTCATTTGTGATCTTTGTTCTTTTCTCCATTTTTTTGTTTTTTTAATGGTGTGTTATTTTGTATTGATTATTGTTATTTTTTGTATTCAGAAAATGACATCCTTGAAGGCTCCCCTGATATATTCTGTGCAGGATCGGTCTCAAGTACTTTAAATTAAATTCACGATTAAGAAATGTAAATACATTTTCTGGGATTTGGATCTGCAATCAAGACATATTCATGGACAATGTATTTGACCTATGTATTTTCTTTGTAGCACAATTTGGGAGGCCTTTGGTCTATCTATATCTATTTACCTGCTTTGTTACATCTAAGGCACGCCATCCCCTGCATGCATGCGTGGCTCGGGCACGCACCGCCGCCGGTGACTTAGCCGTCTCCATGACAGCGGTGCTTGCCTGGGAAGCTGGAGGGCGCGCCTCTGCACCCGCGCGTGCACCGGCTCCTGTCAGATGGCCGACTTGCCCGCGGCGCTGCAGCTGCGCATGCGTCACAGATGGGGATGACGCGATCTGATTGTAGACCTCGGTGGTTTATTTAAAAATGTCTGAAATGGAGTGCAGGACATCTCTCCCTCCCTGATGAAGCCACATTTGGGACGCACAGGCTCCTGAGGCGAAACACGTGTTGGTGGGTGGGGGGGCTGCTTGTTTTTCCTCCCTGAAGACTGGCACTTTGTTACCAAAACAACTCTTTTCCAAAAAGGAGTATTTTTCATCTTATATGCACTATGGCACTTTTTTAGGTTATATCCATAACCCTTGGCTGGCCTTTTATATGCATTCCCTTTAGCTGTGTCTTTCTACCAACTAAGTGCACTTTGAGAATTTTTTTCCCTGTTCTTTTGAGACGGTCTTTTTCAAGGGGGAAAGGAATTGTTTTATGTGTGTTTTAATGTGAAAATCCTTGTCAACCCCTCCTTGTTTATTCTAATAAATATATTTTTGCACAATTCATACTCCCTCTTTTTCTCCTGTTCTCATGTAATTTCTGGAGTGTGTGCTTACGTCTGGAGGACCCTAAAGTGGTCTCCATTCGCTAACACAGCTTACCATGGTGCTATGGAGATCCTTTTGTTTAATTGCAAACAAAGGTTTCTGTACCAAATATTAAGTTCTGTTTTTCTATTGTATCAAATAATTAATTTGCATTTTATTGTATGAAATAAGTATTAAAAATCACACTGATTTTAGGGATTTTGGGGGAATTCTGTCTGTCACAGTTGAAGTTTACGTACTGTGAGATGCCGAGGGGAGAAGTACTAGAGAACAGGTACAGTATGTTTCCCCTCAGTTCATTTCATATGTCTCCATGTACTGACTGTGGAGCAGTCAGCCCATGCCAATGGGCTGGGAAAGGCTGGGAAAGTTATATCTGGCTCAACAATAAGTTAGTCACTGAAGCCTGTTTATTTCAGTGTAATTTTGGGCTCGGTTTTTCCTGGAGCAATCAGTAAGAATGGCAGTGGGACTGGTTGCTCCCTTCTCCACATTCAATCCAGGTTTTGATTCCTCACTGGATCAGCTGAAATAATTAGGAGGCATTCAGAACAAAGAGACTGCTGAGGAGAGCAGGACAGGCTCATGGCTGCCTGTGCTGAGACTCCATACCTCCGCTTGCTGTGCTGAGGAACCGACACAGTATGACAATACTTTTTTTGTTTGTTACATAGGTTTATTTTGTAGTTAGCATTCTGTTGTTAGTTAGTGGCCAGACGGCCTAAGACATTTATTTTCCTGTTTTTGCATGTGTAACACTGAGAGATAAGTGTACACAATAAACACGGCAGTGGCCGTATCTGTGTGAACCTGCCGCTGTCATCTGTGAATCCATAGCCACTCGCTTGGACCAGAGCAAAGATCCCAGCTGAGCTATATTCCCTGTCTCACAGTACGATAACATTACAGACCTCTCCATTCTTTGTCGATAGGAATACTTGCATAATTGTCATTGTATCAAATACAAGTGCATGTCAATAAATTAGAATATCATCAAAAAGTTAATTTATTACAGTAATTTAATACAAAAAGGGAAATGCATATATTATATAGAGTCATTACACACAGAGGGATCTATTTCAAGTGTTTATTTCTGTTAATGTTGATGATTATGGCTTACAGCCAAGGAAAACCCAAAAGTCATTATCTCAAAAAATTAGAATAATTACCACAAAACACCTGCAAAGGATTCTTAAGTGTTTAAAGTCCCTTAGTCTGGTTCAGTAGGCTACACAATCATGGGGAAGACTGCTGACTTGACAGATGTCCAGAAGGCAGTCATTGACACACTTCACAAGGAGGGTAAGCCACAAAAGGTCATTGCTAAAGAAGCTGGCTGTTCAAAAATTTGGGCGATTTGTACTAGGAGTGGACTGCTGTTGGATTCAGTGCTTCAAGAGCCACCACGCACATCGAGGACATGGGCTACAAGTATTGCATTCCTTGTGTTAAGCCACTCATGACCAATAGACAACGCCAGAAGCTTCTTACCTGGGTCAAGGAGGAAAAAGAACTGGACTGTTGCTCAGTGGTCCGAGGTGTTCTTTTCAGATGAAAGTAAATTTTGTATTTCATTTGGAAATCAAGGTCCAAGAGTCTGGAGGAAGAGTGGAGAGGCCACAATCCAAGCTGAATGAGGTCTAGTGTGAGGTTTCCACAATCAGTGATGGTTTGGTGAGCCATGTCATCTGCTGGTGTAGGTCCACTATGTTTTATCAAGACCAAAGTCAGTGCAGCGATCTACCAGGAAATTTTAGAGCACCTCATGTGTGGCGCCCTGGACAAGCCAGGACGTCACAAGCACAACACCAACACACCCCACACTCCCGGTCAGGCACACCGAAGTCAGACAAAAACCCTTGTTGCCTTCCTCCAGGGGCTGATGTCCACACCAGGGGGTGGGCCAGGCGGTGGGCCCCGCCCACCGAGGAGTTCACAGTCCTGGAGGCGGAAAAAGTAAGGCAGATTAGTTTTGGAAGTACAAGTGGAAGGAGGAAAGTGGCAGTAGAGAAGCCTGAAGTTGGTCCGGGTGTGTGGCCCGGACGGAACGGCAAGGTTGGCAGACGGTGGTGACCGTCTGCAGGAGTGGCCTATTGGAGCTAGCCGTAAGGACCGTGGATGGGCGGTGGCCCGGCGGTACCGGACCGGTACGAAAAGAGAAGCCAGCACCATCCGGAAGGGGCTTACGGACCCCGACAAGGCTAGGAGTCGCCGTGAATTTGTCAAATCCGTTAGCGAAGGGAACCTCCTGGGTTTCCCAGCAGCCAAGTCCCGACAGAAGGCAACAGTCCAACCGAGACAGGGAAACACAGTCACCGCCAGGGCTAAAGTTCCCAGGGCCAGAGCCTGCGGGCAAAAGGGGCTCCTTCAGCAACCTTCAAGCTGGAGGAGCGGGTTACCGGTGGGAACGCATTGGAACCGTCTACACTACAGAGGTGCAGGGAAAGGCAGTCACCATCAACCTGCCGGGAGGAGAAACACCGCAGCAGTCTGTGGGACCCGTTCATCCAGCCGTTTGTTTTACCGGAGACTCTGTGTACATCATTGGCTGAGTGAGTACCTCCGTGCCGTGCGGCACAGCACTGCCCCCGCAACCCTGCACCTGGCCAGGCCCCGTAACCCGTCTGCCATCCATCCCTACCCCCTCACCGGGCCCCGGGACAGCCAATCCCCCTACCCACGGAGGGGAGGACTAACATCCAAGCTGCTCCCTGTCTTCGCTCCCGGTATCCCCGTCCAGAGCAGCGGTGGTGGCACCAATCTCATCACAACCGTGGGTGGCGTCACGGACAATATCAAATCCCCACAATCAAACCCCCCTTTTCACTCACGGGCGAGGAGCGCCGCTCGAGTCCCCGGGATCCGGCCCACCGCTCGAGCCACCACGCAGCAGCAGCAGCCGGACCCGAGCAGTGGGAGAGCGCAGCGTCACCTCCTCCGCCTGCGACAACTTGGCATCACGAACAGGATCTTACCGCTCTGCCATCTGGTAGAGGTGCGCCTTGTTACCGCCGTAGGTGTCCGGCCGAAAAATTGGAGAAGCCGGCATCTTGGGCGCGAAAAATTCCCACTCGAGCATCTCCTCGAGTAGTAGAGGCGCGAAGGCCGAAGCCCCGCCCCTGTAGAGGAGGAGCCGGAAAGAGACTAAGGGGGACGGAAACAAGATGTCTGCGCCCGACGAAGCCGCTGGAGGAGCGGCGGACGCAGTGTCGTGGGAGCACCCGTAGATGGGAATGGGCCTGCACAGGTCCTGGCTGCGCTGGCGGGGGGCGCCGCGGCCCAAGCTCTCACTCAGGTGATGCCGTTCTCTCTGCCCTATGTGCCCGGAGCTGCCTGGCTACCGCAGTACGATGGGAAACCTGATGCCTTGCAGGTTTTCCGGAAAAAGCTTAGTCCGCTACTAGAGCTGTACCCCCTGACTGATAAGCAACGTGCAGTGCTAGTGCTGGGGCAGCTAACCGGCGCAGCTGAGCAAGAGGCAGAGACCTGGGCCGAGGGGGACCGGTCCTCTGTAGCCACCATCTTTGAGAAGTTGCAGACCGCCTTTGAGACCCGTACCGAGGCGGAGTTGCGGATGCAGTTCTATCAATGCAGATAGCATTCGGGACTATGCCTTGCGCCTGCAAACCGCACTCCGCACACTGAAGCGGGTGGACACCATCAACAGTGCGGACAGTAACAAAATGTTAAGTGAGCAGTTTGTGCAGGGGATGAGGTCCTCAGAGGACTGCAAACAACTTCGGCTGTGGGCTCTAGAACACCCTGATGTGGACTTTGCCGTATTAAAGGGACAGGCCATCAAAGCTCTGCAACCCCCCCGCATCTGAAGCCCCTGAGCCAGCCCCGTGGCCGGTTGAGACTGCTCCCGTCGTGGTGGCCCCTACCCCACCAGCACCTCCAGTGCCTGCCAGTCCAAGCAGAACGATGGAAGAACTCGCTGCTCAGGTTCGCCGCATGGATGGGGACCTCGCTAAGATCCTCGCCGCACTCCAGCCTCCGACCAGATCCAAGGCCCCGGTGAAGATGCAGCTCGCCGACAGCCCTGAGGACATCCCCTGGATGCAGCGGCGAAGGGCCAATGACTCACGGTATGGACCCCCAATCTGTTACAGGTGCAGCAAACCCGGCCACTACTCCCGACGGTGTCCGTTAAACGAGCAACCCCTGGGGCCACGGGCCAATCCTCAGGAGTAGAACCCCATGGCCCCCCAGACTGGCGGGACCGGTACATCGGGGCCCGGCCCATCATCCCCGTGGCTGTGGACGGCATACCGGTGATGGCTCTCCTGGACACTGGATCACAGTTAACCACCATACCATACACACTGTATCAACGGTATTGGGGAAAAGACGAACTGGCTCCCCCAGATGCCAGTATGACACTGATTGCTGCTGATGGACTCCCATTGACCCAAGTGGGGTACAAGCAAGTGGCCATGACTGTGGGACGAGCTGAACTGCAACACCAGGGTATGATTGTAATAATGAATGAACCCAGTGATCATAACCCGAAGGTAGTGCTAGGGACTAACGTAATGGAGCACTGTATGAGTGATGTGATGACCCTACTGCAACAGCTATAATAATAGAATATAACTCCGGCACACTCCAAAGAATTATGTTCAAACAAATATCTTTTTATTGTAGTATAGTCCGTGGTGAAAACTGGTATTTTACAGACAGTGTCACAGAACGTTTTCGGCAAGCTATGCCTTTCTCAAAGAACTGTCAGTAGAAACTAATGAAGGGCACAAGGAAAGCAATTAAAGCTAATACCAATGTGTATGATCCATAGAAGACGGCCTGAAACTTTAAATATAGGTTTCATAACATGTATAACGATGTTAAAGAAGGGGGACAGGTGGTCAGCGATGATAATGACTATTTTTACTGACTATTATAGGAAACAAATCTTAAATCTCACGGGTCTATGTCCGCGTTACCGTAGACAAACTGCTTTAAGCTATGAGAAACAGGAACCTTTGTATATATATGGTAACACTCACTTACTACAGTCCACATTGAAAGAGGGAAAATGTTACATCACTTTGGTGAAAACCTTATGTGTATGAGGTGAGTACTACTGCAGCAGCTGGCCGCCACGGCGGCGGGGAGCCGACAGAGAGCTGTGCAGCGTGAGATCCGAGCCCTGATGTACCGCCAACATGTGAACTTTTGGGGGGATTGTCCTGATGGTTTAACTCTTGACTATGCATCTGTGATTCATTTATAGTTTGCACTAGGCACTTTAATAGGGTTACTTGATTCCCTGGCTGCTATCTATGAATCGGGGGGGGGCCCTCTTACACTGTTTATAGATTGGGTGATATTTATCACCTTGAGGTTTTTTATGCATCTCCTCTTCCCTTTTCATCGATATTGCTGCCTTCTATTTAATTTGTGCCTGACTTCAACATACTTTATTGCATTGTCACTTGTTACCCTCTTGTCTGTTTTTATCATACGTGTCACCTATATGTTGTAATAAATTATATTTTTGCACCAACGTACTCTGTATCCTCCTGTTTTTCCCGCCATGATAGAGCCCATGCCCTCTGAACACTGGCCCACAGTAATGGCCGCCCGAGGGGTGGTAGATGTAAAGAAGGGGAGAGTGCCCGTGAGGGTGCTGAACTGCGGGGAGGAAGAAGTCAGGCTTCCCCGGTATGCTACACTTGCCAAGTTGTTCACTCTGGATCCCCACACCATCCGCAAGGCCGTTCCCCCAACCTCACCACCTACTGCCAGCACTCACCCATCCCAAGGGGAGTTAGACGAGTGGTGCCGACAGCTACATGTAGGCACTGACGATACCCCTACACATCACAAAGAAGGGGTATACTGGGTGGTACGGGAGTATGAGCGAGTTTTTAGCAAACATCCCCTAGACTTTGGGCAGATTAAAGGGGTCCAACACCATATCCCCACCGGTGAGTACCCCCCTATCAAAGAGAGGTACAGGCCTATTCCCCCTGCACACTACCAATGTGCCAAGGACATGTTGAGGAACATGGAGACAGGGGTTATTAGGGACAGCTGTAGTCCCTGGGCTGCCCCGTTGGTACTGGTTAAGAAGAAGGATGGCACCATGCGGATGTGTGTGGATTACCGGAAAATTAACCAGATAACGCATAAGGATGCTTACCCTCTGCCCCGCATTGAGGAATCTCTGGCTGCGCTGAGAACCGCTAACTATTTTTCCACCCTTGACCTCACCAGTGGGTACTGGCAGGTGGCTGTGGCGCCAGAAGACCGAGAGAAGACTGCATTTGCCACCCCTATGGGACTCTGCGAGTTTAATAGCATGCCGTTCGGGCTGTGCAATGCCCCTGGAACCTTCCAACGGCTGATGGAATGCTGTCTGGGGCATCTAAATTTTGAGACCGTCCTGCTGTACCTGGATGATGTGATTGTGTACTCCCAGACATATGAAGCCCACCTGGAGCACCTAGCCGAGGTGTTCGCGTCCCTTGCCAAATATGGGATGAAGTTGAAGCCCTCAAAGTGTCATCTGCTGAAACCCAGAGTGCAGTACCTAGGGCATGTGGTCAGTGCAGAGGGTGTCGCCCATGACCCTGAGAAAATCTCCGCCATCCAGGACTGGCCAAGGCCGACCACGGTGAGAGAGGTGAGGCAGTTCCTAGGCCTAGTGGGGTATTACTGTCGCTTCATCAAGGGGTACACGAAGATGGCCGCCCCCATGCAAGACCTCCTCGTGGGACAGACCAAAGGTGGTAGACCCCTAGGAGCCCCATTGGTGTGGGAAGAAAGGCATGAAGAATCCTTCCATCAGCTTAGAGCGGCCCTGACCAGAGAAGAAATCCTAGCATACCCTGATTACAACCACCCCTTCATCCTCTACACCGATGCCAGTAATGTAGGCTTGGGGGCAGTCCTATCCCAGGTCCAAGACGGAAAAGAAAAAGTGATTGCTTAAGCTAGCCAAAGGCTTCGACCGACTGAGAGGAACCCTGAGAACTACAGCTCTTTCAAGCTTGAACTCCTGGCACTGGTGTGGGCTATCACCGAGCGGTTCCGCCATTACCTGGCAGCGGCTAAGTTTACCGCTTTCACGGATAATAACCTGCTGACCCACCTGGACACAGCCAAGCTGGGCGCGTTGGAACAGCGGTGGGTGGCTAGGCTAGCCAACTACGATTTCACCATCAAGTACAGGGCCGGCCGTGCCAACGTTAATGCCGATGCACTCTTTCGGATGCCCCACCTGTTGGAAGAAGGGCCCGAGGATGACGACCTCGAAGAGATTGAGTTGCCCGCATTTCATCAGCCACCGACTGAGAAGGTGCATGTCCATCAACAACGGGTAAACCTGGACCCGCTGCCCAGCCAGGAGTGGCAAGAAGCCCAGGACCAGGCACCCGCTATCCGCCTAGTCAAGATCTTGGTGGAACAAGGCACTGCTGGGATAGACCCTGCCGCCCCAGCCGAAGCCCAACGCCTGTGGCGAGAACGGACCCGGCTGTATCTACACCAGGAGAAGTTGTACCGTGAGCTGATTAACCTTAAGATTTATGAGAAGGTCCGCCAGTTGGTAATTCCCCAAGCTGACGTGCCCACCGTCCTGCAAGCATACCATGATGGTGCTGGACACTTCGGATGGAAGAAACTAGAGATGCTGTTGAGAGAGCGGTTCTATTGGAGGGGAATGCGGGAATCTGTAGAGGCCTGGTGCCGAGAGTGTGGCCCTTGCATGCTGAGAGGGAAGGATGGGGCCAGCCAGAGGGCGCCCCTGCACCCGATCGTTACACATCAACCGCTGGAGCTGGTTGCCCTGGACCATGTAAAGCTCACCCCCAGCCGAAGTGGGTACACCTACGCTCTAACCATTGTAGACCACTATTCAAGGTTCATGGTGGTTGTCCCAGTCAAAGACCTAACTGGCCGTACCGCCGCTAGAGCGTTCTAGGCTTATTTCTGCCGACCACATGGATACCCTGAGAAGGTGCTTACTGACCAAGGCCCGGCCTTTGAAGCGGAGTTGCGGAGTTGTCAGTTGTACGGCTGCAGGAGAATCCGGACCACGCCTTACCATGCCCAAACCAATGGCATGTGTGAAAAGATGAACCACCTGGTCCTGGGCCTCCTCAAGACGTTGCCGCTAGAAGAGCGGAACCTGTGGCCGGAGAAGCTACCTGACTTGGTCGATATGTACAACAATATCCCTTCCAGCTCAACGAAATGCACCCCAGCATACCTGATGAGGGGTCGCTCCGGCCGGCTACCGGTGGATCTGGACATGGGATTAGAAGCCCCAGAAGCACTCCCTTCGACAGCTGAATGGGACACTCGGCGGAGGGTGCAGTATCGACAAATTCAGGAGTATGTTGAGAAGAACTTGAGTCGGAGTCGGGAATAACAGGAGCAGCGCTTCAACCAGAAGACGTCTGCTGGCCCTTTCCAGCCTGGGGATGTAGTGCTGAAGCGAAAGAGGAGGACCCACAAGCTGGATGATCAATGGAAGCAAACCCCATATGTCATACAGCCCACAGGATGGGAAGATGGGAAGGCCTACCAGATCAGTCGTGACCAAGGGGGCACTTTGGCCACAGTTTCCCGGGACCATCTAAAGAGGTGCCCACCAGCATTGAGGGCAGCGGCTGAAGCTCCGGTTCCTAGACCGGCGGAGAAGGCAAAAGAGGTAATCCACACCATAATGGGTGACTTTCCAGCAGACTGGCCTACACAGAATGGCGCGGTGATTCTTCCAGTGATACTGTTCCCACAATTCGTGGATGAGGAAGTGATGGAAGTGGTCAACCATGAGCCAGTACCCAGGGATGAACCTGTACCCAGCTCCCCTATGCCTCCGCCTGCCCCACACGATAGCAGGGAAGAGGAACTGATTGTTCCCTCTGCCCCACTGCCTGTCACCACTGACACCGGACCCCGGAGGTCCACTCATCCTAACCTAGGTAGACCCCCACTTAGGTACAGGGAAACTACTCTTTAAAGGGGGGAATTGTGTCTGTAAGTGTTGAAAGTACCGTTTAAAAGTTGAAAATGAATGATAAGTGAATGATTAACCGAAGATTCACCTGATTAAAGCCTTGATTTGCACCGGTAGTTGCCGGCAACTGGTCCCCGTTGGGACCCCTTACAAACCACTGCGTAGGAACTACTACGGACAAGCCCGAGAACTGGCAGGGCAACCACAAACTTGTGGTCTGTAAATAAAAATTATGTTTTTATGGCTAAACCGTTACCGCCTCCGGAGAGGCTGATTTGGAGGATGGGCCTGGAGGGAAGTGATGGCCCAGGCCCACCACTACCGTAACCGGTGGCGATCCTCCGGGGGTTTCAGGGGTTCCCCATGGACGTGGGTCCCCTGAAAAGGACAGAACCCGCTCGGGTAACTTGTGCTGGACTGGGGTCAAGGGGTGCTGCCTGTTTGCTTAGGGGCAGCATCAGGGCCAGGTTACTTGGGTGGGAGAGAACGGAAGCCGTAACTGTTTTAGCAACGTTTAAGTACCATGCCTCCCGATGTGGGAAGATGTTATTATACTTGTAATATGTTTACCGTTTATCTTTTCCAGTTTATAAAAATAAAACCGGTGATGGACGGGCAGCCCGCGGACAGTCTGCATTTTACTAAGGGGGAATGTGGTGCCCTGGACAAGCCAGGACGTCACTAGCACAACGCCAACACACCCCACACTCCCGGTCAGGCACACCGAAGTCAGACAAAAACCCTTGTTGCCTTCCTCCAGGGGCTGATGTCCACACCAGGGGGTGGGCCAGGCGGTTGGCCCCGCCCACTGAGGAGTTCACAGTCCTGGAGGCGGGAAAAGTAAGGCAGATTAGTTTTGGAAGTACAAGTGGAAGGAGGAAAGTGGCAGTAGAGAAGCCTGAAGTTGGTCCGGGTGTGTGGCCCGGACGGAACGGCAAGGTTGGCAGATGGTGGTGACCGTCTGCAGGAGTGGCCTATTGGAGCTAGCCGTAAGGACCGTGGACGGGCGATGGCCCGGCGGTACCGGACCGGTACGCAAAGAGAAGCCAGCACCATCCGGCAGGGGCTTACGGACCCCAAAAAAGGCTAGGAGTCACCGTGAATTTGTCAAAGCCGTTAGCGAAGGGAACCTCCTGAGTTTCCCAGCAGCCAAGTCCCGACAGAAGGCAACAGTCCAACCGAGAGAGGGAAACACAGTCACCGCCAGGGCTAAAGTTCCCAGGGCCAGAGCCTGCGGGCAAAAGGGGCTCCTTCAGCAACCTTCAAGCTGGAGGAGCGGGTTACCTTCACCACAACCGTGGGTGGCGTCACGGACAATATCAAATCCCCACAATCAAACCGACCCTTTTCACTCACGGGCGAGGAGCGCCGCTCAAGTCCCCGGGATCCGGCCCACCGCTCGAGCCACCACCGAGCAGCAGCAGCCGGACCCGAGCAGTGGGAGAGCGCAGCGTCCCCTCCTCCACCCGCGACACATGCTTCATGCTTCATGTTTCTGCTGACAAGCTTTTTGAAGATGGAGATTTCATTTTCCAGCAGGACTTGGCACCTGTCCAAGCTGCCAAAAGTACCAATACCTGGTTTAATAACCACAGTATCACTGCTCTTTATTGGCCAACAAACTCACCTGACCTAAATCCCATAGAGAATTTTCAAGAAGAAGATGAGCGACACCAGACCTAACAATGCAGGCGAGCTGAAAGCTGTTATCACAGTAACCTGGGCTTCCATAACACCTCAGCAGTACCACAGGCTGATTGCCTCCATGCCACGTTGCATTGATGCAGGAATTCATCCAAAAGGAGCCCCGACCAAGTATTGAGTTTCTTTTTCTGTACAGACTTTTCAGTAGGCGCAAACATTTCTGAGTGTAAAATCATTTTTCAGTTGGTCTTATATATTAATCTAATTTACTGAGACAATGACTTTTGGGTTTTCATTGGCTGTAAGCCCTAATCTTCAACATTAACAGAAATAAACCCTTGAAAGAGAGCACTCTGTGTGTAATACTAAATAATATAACTCTATATAATATATGTGTTTCCCTTCTGGTATTGAATTACTGAAATTAATTTTTTGATATTCTAATGTATTGAGATGCACCTGTACTTTCCTCACTGTATGGATAGATAATAGATGGATAGTTTGTAGAGAATAAATAAATAATAAAATGAAGAAAAAAAAAAAACACCGCAGAAGTAGAGAAATCACAAGATGCTCCATTTCTGTGGCTTTGCCTCTGCTCTTCTTGATTGCCGTGGTGCTTTGTTTAATCGGAGTAATGGGTTTTGGGGTTGATTCATGCTGGGACATGTCCAAACACACAGCTAATATTAAGCCCTAGTGTTAGTAATGGAGAGAAATCTATTACTAACCAAGTAATAATAATAAAAGGCATAAAGAAAAACACTATATTGAAATAAACACTCCCTGCAACTTTCAATCGTTCACCACTTCATTAAAAAAGACAAAAAAAAAATTACACTCAGGTCCGAAGTAGTTGTAGTTCACAAGTGTAAACCTGAAAAAACAGAAACATAAAAACACAGAGAAATAAAGTAAGACACTTACCCTTGTTCACCAATTTTTAAAAAAAACACAAAAATTCCCAAGCAGGTCCAACGTGGTCCAGCGATTCCGAGAAACAAAGTCTATAGGGAATCGTTCTAATACTCTATAAACTTTGCTAACAGGCACTTTGGGTCCTTATTTATTATTATAGGTCATGCTGCACTGTACGAGACCCAACATCACTGAAAAGGCAGTGACATCAGTAACTGCAGAGGTTCCAGGTGACTCTGCACTGTGCGTGACTTGGCGACTCTGAAAAGTGGTAACATTGCTGATGTCGCCGTTTTTCAGAGGCATCGGGTCTTGGGCATGGCAGCGTGACTTGGAAGTGTCTGTAAGCAAAGTGTATGAACTATGTTGAATCTGTGTGGGACTTTTTTTTTTTTTTTCTTAATGAAGTGGTGGACAAGGGAACATTTTTGGGCTTGTATATTTCAATAAAGTAATTGTGTGTCTTTTTTTCATTACTGCTTTAGGAATAGAGATGTATTTCAGACACACCTCTACTAACATCAGAGTTTGGACACTTCCCAGCTGACATCAACCCCAAAAACCATTACCCCAATTTGCCAAAGCACTAGAGCAATTAGTGAGAGCTGAGCCAATGTCACACGGAGTTTGGCTCAAAAATCGCCAACTGTCATGGCAGTGTGACGCCCTGGCAGTGTGACGCCCAGGTCGTCACAGGGTATTGTGCAATCTGCCCTTCTCCACAGTATCCGCATCCTCCTTGGTTACGGATCCTTGGCCTTCGGTGTTGCTAAGAGCAGAGTTAGTCAAAACCCTAGGAAAACCCTAGGAAAACTCTGCACCACACCCACCAGACACACCATTGGGGGGCCTGAAGGGAATAGGGCCACCCACTTGGGGGTTGGTAGGGAAGAGTCAAAGGTGTTAAGAGCGGTGAAGTTGAGGAGAGAGGAGGTCAGGAGCAGGGCTCCCCATAGAATACTAGGTGGCAGACGTTGGTGGAACCCCGGTCGCAGGGGATCATGTCAAGGGGCACGGATCTGCCGAGGAGGGCAGCTGGCGGCCTTGAGCCATCTCCGGGCAGGGGCCAGGGCATGAGAGGGTACCTGGACGCTAGGCCGGGAAGTAGCTTCACGCATCCTGGTAATTTACCCGACGAGGGTGAAGTCTTCAAGATTCATCCTCCACCCGCTCCAAAATCGAGGTACTAGCGCAATGAGGGGTTAGGACTTTCCCAATACATAGTCCAGAAAATCCCAAGCGTGAACCCTGAGCGTTAGCCATACGGGTGAGCGGGACCCGACTAGTTCCACACTACAAGGTCCAAATAGTGAAGAAAGTGCCACGGAAAAGGTCACAGGCTAACAAGCAACACCAAGGGCATGGATCCAAGCGTGCTCCCTCCCTGCTGCAGCGGTGCTCAGAATTCTGGTTTACAAGTTGTTGGTGTCAGTATTCTTGGACTGAGTGAGTACGCAGAAACCCTTTCCTCCCCAATGGCACCCCTCTACCACCACCACCGGGCCCCGGGGCAAAACCCCCTACCCATGGAGGGGTTAAACACCTTGCTGCCATACCACCACCACCGGGCGCTCCCAACAGCAGCGGTGGTACTCCATCTTACCACGCACCGTGGGTGGCATCACGAACTTCTAACCCCCCCCTGTACATATCCCTACCTTTAAATTCGAGTGTCCACACGACCCCCGGGTTTGGAGGGAGACCCCTTGAGCCACCATGGCTCCGGATCCGAGTGGCTCGGCCGCTGACGCGGGGGCGGTACAGCAGCATCAGACGCTGTTCACACTACATATTCTGACACTCCACACTAAAGTTCCTTTGGGGTTTCTGAGTTGCACAGGCAGGCTCAGGTGTCGACCAGTTGTGTGTTCATCAATGGTCAGGATAGCAAGAGTTAATATTTGCAAGCCTGCTGGTTACCTCCTGGATCATATCTTATGGGAAACATATCACAGTTTCTCCTTGCCTTTTTAAGATAGTGGAATCTGTCTTCCCATGCTTACTATAACTTCTGCTAAACTGGTCCTTGTGCTGTGTGTCCCAGTTTGCTGGTGTTTACATTGCATCCTGCTTGGGGTGTTGTGAAATTCTCTCGAACGTTTCCTCACTGATCTTATGTTCCTCCTTATCACTTGTTGTCTAATACATCTAAGCAAATGTGTGGTGTGATCGAGTTTTGGTTTCCCTTGTTTGTATATTTCTGTAGATTTAATCACTCCTATCCCAGCCCACTCTTGGGAAAGGGGTGGAGGAGGTATTAGATCAGCGCTTGCCAGGAAGGCGGCCCAGACGTCCTCATCTTCAGAAGTATCTCTGGAATAGGGATAGTTAGGGCTAGCCTAAGGGCTAGTCTAGGTGTACCAGTCCCCTGTTATCCCCATACCACCCATGACAGACGAAGGGTCAGAATTGGAGCATCTCATCATGCACCACTTCTGGGGGCAGCTATGAGCGGCTATTTTTACCCTGGGAGATGCCAAATAACCATGGATCTTCCTAGCCTGATAATATCAAACCCCAGCTGTCTGCTTTACCTTTCTGGTTATCAAAAATGGGGGATACTGCATGTTGTTTTTTGTTCTTACCCCATTTAATTATTTATTTGATTAATGAAAGCTATACAAACTATCGATCATCTATCTATTTTATCGGTCTATTCCTCTGTCTACCTATCTATCTATCTATTTATATGTTGATCATCTTTTCTGATGCATGTCACATGGACGGCACACGAATGGTACACATACACACGGATATAAAAGCAAAAATAGAAAGAATTGAAGCAGCACTCACTATTTTTGTCCACGATTCTTTATTTTAAATCCATAAGATCACCAAATTGTGGGGTGCAGGGAAAGGGGAGTGAGGAATGGTTCAGGATCTGTTGAAGCGCAGCTTGACACACGCAAAATGGCCATCATCCAGACATTCCCCGCTCCCCCTTCCCTACACCCTACAATTTGGTGATCTTATGGATTTAAATTAAAGAATCATGGACACAAATGGTGAGTGCTGCTGCTTCAATTCTTTCTATTTTTGCAATGTCGTGAGTTTTTACTCTGTGCAGCGCACTGCCCGCCTATAGTCCTTCTTTTTACTACTGTGTTTCCCTGAAAATAAGACCTACCACGAAAATAAAGCCTAACAGGAGTTTTCAGCAAGATTTAAAAATAAGACCTACCCTGACAATAAGCCCTAGATGCGGTTCAATAATGAAGTGTCCATACAGCTAAAAAGGTTAAAGAATACTGCAGGATACTTCATTATAGACAGCAGCACCCCCAAAAGAAAGAAGACAGAAGACCCCATGATCATACTCGCCAGACGCCGATCGGGAGCAGTGGAACGCAAACCCACACACATGAGACCGCACACACACAATCACACATCAGATTGCACACACGCAGTCACCACATCCAGTGATATTGATTGCTTCTGGGCTGCTTAAGGACCTGGGATGCTGTGCAGTGGAGCGCCAGGACCTGCGTGAGGAACGTATGGAGGACCCAGCGGTGGAATGCATCATAGAGAGAGGAGAGCAGAGTCACCTGCTGGCTGAAAGCAAGTGGCATCACCGATTGTGGTGAGTGTGTGTGTGTGTGTGTGTTGGTCAGAAGGAGGGGAGGACTGTGTGGAGCATACCTGCTGGGAGCACCCACCAAAGATCGCAGGAGGACCTGGGAGCCACGCAGACGCTTGGGGTCTGGTAACTATGACAATTCTGGGAAGGGGATCTGCATTTTTGGGGTCTAAACTTTCCCCCCACCATGTTTCCCTGAGAATAAACCCTCCCCTGAAAATAAGACCTAGCGCATTTTTCAGGGCAAAAAAAATTATAAGACTGTGTCTTATTTTCGGGGAAACATGGTATCAGTAACATTGTTGCCAAATAGAGCTAGTGGGCAAGTGGTTAGTGCTGAACATCTACATTGTTCAATACACACGGATGGACAAACAGATGGTCATAGCGGACCTCCCTACATACAGAACATACATTCATACAGAATAATAAGTACCACATAACCCTCCATACAGAATAATGGGCACCACATAGCCCTCCAAACATAATAATAGGCCCCACATAGTCCTCCATACAGGATTATGGACCTCCCAATAGTCCTCCATACAGAATAGCATTGCGGACCAAATAAAATAGGCCTGTGGACCAGAGTTTGATATTTGTGCTCTATTGATACAGTTGTGCGGATTACATGCGTTTTGATTTGTTTTCCTCTTGAAAATGCACAAAAAAAGCATGTATGTCTTTTACCTATGGATTTTCTGCATCTTCTGAAATTTTATGAGGAAAATCTGCACATAAATCTCAGTGGGTAGAAGATTACTAGAAATCCCATCCACCTTGCTAGAACTTTAAGATGCTGCGGTTCTGATGTTGTGAAAATACAAAGTGTCACAAACTCACTAAAGACCCATTTGTGGGAACATCGCCTGAAGCTACTTTCCCAGGAGGAGTGTTTGGCAAATTTTTAATGTTGCAGATTTTCTTCAACTAGGTAAATTAGGTTAACAGACTTTTTTCATAGATTTTTTTTTTTTTTTTTGTAAACTGTTTATTTATTTGCAAAGAAATTCCATATTAAAACATAAAATTGCGAAATTGTACATCAAAGGTTTTTGACAGGGATTGACAAAACCTTTAGATGGGGGAGACACAGGGAAAGATGGGGTAGGGAAGAGCATGAGAGGGAGATTAACGTATTTTGCATATAATATACCTGTTCGGCATGTCGAGGCACATATATTCTTTTCTCTGGTGGTTAATTACAATTATTCATAAAAAGATCCCAAGGCGACCAATATCCGCTGGTATTTTTCCAACTGGTTACTGATACATGCAGTGAGTTACTCCATCCGTTTTGTCTCTTGAATTTTCAGCTCCAAATCTTGGAGAGTAGGAGGAAGGGTTTTTTTCCAAAATGAAGATATCAAACATTACATCAGAGCCTACCAACGACCTCTGGGGTAAGATACCAATGCATTAAGATTTTGTACTGGTTCTGCTTTTGTGTAGTGCATATGGAGGTCTTTGCCGCTCGATCCCAGATGGTCTGCCACATTTGTCTCAGTATCACCCTCCCCAAATACGTCTCCCATTTCGTCATGCATGAGTGCTGTATTTCCACGAGTGAGGTGAGCATGTCGTATAAACGTGAAATTAGCCCCTTAGTTGATGGGCCCTGCTTACAGAGGTTCTCAAATGGAGTGAGCTTAGGAAACGTAGTAGATTTGATCATGGATATGGCTAGATGACGTATCCGAGCATAAGTGTAAAAAGCCTCCTTAGGAAGTCTAAATCTTTCTCGTAGGGTTGCAAAGGGTAAGATTGTGTTGGTGCAGGGATCAGTTATGTCGAAAAAGCGAAAAAGCCGTGCACAAATCCATGGAGCAGTCTCCGTACTATCTGCACTATTCTGTAAAGTTGGTATATATAAGAATGGCGTCAGTGGAGATTCAATTGGAGTGAGTGAGAAGGTTTTTCTGGCCATTTGCCAAACTCGTCTTGTGAATGCCATGGGCCCCAAAAGACTCGCATCTGTGGCGTCTGAAGTGTCTCCATACAATAAGGCAGCAGGATGAATTGGGGCCAGCCAGTCCTCTTCTACCTCTCTCCATCTATCCACTGAGGTCAAATTGGTCCAAGCAGAGATACGTCTTAGGTGTGTGGCAATATAATATTTCCATATATCAAGGAAAGCAAGGCCACCCATTTTCCTGGGAGTCAACAGCACCGTCTGAGCGATTCGATGACGTTTGTAGGCCCAGATATAGTTATTCAACCATTTCTGGAATCGTCGGATCACCAATCTAGGGATCGGTATGGGAAGTGTCTGTAATAGATATAAGAATCTTGGAAGAATCGTCATCTTGACGGAGGCCATTCTCCCAAAAAAAGATAGGTGGAGCTTATCACACTTGGTTATTGTCTTTTTGAGATCTTCAAAAAAAGAGGGGAAGTTATGTGAATAGAGCGTTTTGTATGTGCCTGTTAAATTATCCCTAGGTATTTTAAATGATCTTTTTTCCAGGCGTATGAAAATGTCGATTGTAGTGTTGAAATGGTTGATGGGTTTAGATTTAGTGGCAGAGCCTTCGTTTTTGTATCATTAATTTTATATCCCGACAGATTACCATATTCAGTTAAAAATGAATGGAGACTGGGTAAAGATATCAGAGGGTTTCGTATTGTTAACAGAACGTCGTCCGCAAAGAGCGACAGTTTATACTCGCGTCCTCCTACCTGGATTCCTTGAATATCTGGGTTCTCCCTAATCTGTGCAGCCAGGAGTTCTATACATAATACGAATAATAAAGGGAAGAGGGACACCCCTGTCTTGAGCCATTATAAATGGGAAAGGAAGACGATGACGCATGGGGAAGCTTTACAGAAGCTTCAGGGTTTGTATATAAGCCTTGGATAGCCTGTAGAAAAGGTCCTTGAATGCCAAATCTTTTAAGTGTGGCAAATAGGAAAACCAACCTAGCCTGTCAAAGGCCTTTTCTGCATCAGGACTGAGAAGAAGGCCCTCCCCCCTCTGGTGATTTAATACGTCTATAAGATTTATCGTTCGCCTGGTGTTGTCTCCTGCTTGTCTGTTCAAGACAAACCCTACCTGATCCCCATGAATCAGCCGCAGGAGGAGCACTGATAATCTAGGGGCCAGAATTTTTGTGAATATTTTTAAGTCTGCATTGAGTAATGATATTGGGCGATAGTTCGCACAGTCCGATGGAGCCTTTCCTGGCTTTGGAATCACTGTTATGTGAGATCTCAACAGGGAGGGAGGGATTGGGTCGCCATCAAGAAATGAATTGAATAGAGTCTGCATGTGAGGGATGAGTGTGTCCTGAAATACTTTATAGTACAAGTATGAAAAGCCGTCCGGTCCCGGAGCCCTTCTATTTGGGAGCGCTTTAATCGTGGAAGTCAGTTCTTCAGTGGTTATTGGGCTATTGAGTGTATTAAGGGCATCCGCATTTAACGATGGCAGTGATCGAGCGGCAAGATATTCGTTAAGTAGGTGGTTCCTTTTTTCTACATCTGACGGAAGAGTCGAGGGAAGTGAATATAATTTAAGATAATAGTCCCTAAAGGCGTTTGTATGTCCCTGAGGGTCATATGTCAGGTGTCCTCGGGCATCCCTAATAGTCAAAGGTGTGGATTGTGCTGTTCGATCTCTGAGTTGTGCTGCAAGAAGGGAGTGGGCTTTATTACCTTTCTCATAATACCTTTGTTTAGTAAATACCAACAGTTTTTCCACCTTCTTGATCACCAAATCCTTCAGCCTACTCCTCATGGTCACAATAGATTTTAGTTTGGAAATGGAGGGTCTTGCAAGTATGTCCTGTTCTAACCTTGCAAGCCGACTAGTAAGCTCCCTACGTTGTTCGTCCGTGTCTCTCTTCAGATGGGATGCAAATGAGATGCAACTACCCCTCATGACAGACTTATGAGCCTCCCATAGAGTAGACTGTGAGGAAACAGAACCTCCATTCAATTGGAAATAATCCTCCAGATGACCTTGTAATTTAGATTGGTGTATGAGGACCTTTAGGAGATGGTAATTTAGTCTCCAATGGCATACCCTCCTAGTCGAGGCAGACTCATAGACGTCAAGCAGGACAGGAGCGTGATCAGACCAAGTAATGTAGCCAATCTCAGAGTTTCCAGTGAGGCGTAGTGCTGGAAGATTACCCAGGATGGTATCAATGCGTGTATGTGTGGAATGTGGATGTGAATACAATGTGTATTGTCGGGAGGTAGGGTTGGTCACTCGCCACAAATCGAAAAGTGCATGCTTGTGAATCAGGGCACGGAAAGCTTTTGACTGCCTGACCAAGTGCACTCCAGGTTGTTGACCACTCAGTGAGTTTCTATCCCTTATTTTTGAAAACGGCATATTAAAATCACCTCCGATAAACAGTGAAGAGGGGAGTTCTTGAGTAATCTTATTTTGGACCCGCTCAAGAAAGGATATTTGGCCCGTGTTTGGTGCATAAACATTACATAGGACAATTGGGGTTCCTCTCAACTGTCTAGCCAGAATAATGTAGCGGCCCTTTGGATCCTTAATAGTCTTAGTAATTTGAATCGGGTACCCATTAGCTAGAAGAATGGCTACCCCCGCCCTCTTTCTATCGCATTGAGCTGTGTATGCTGTAGGGTATTTCCCCCTTGCAAAGTGGAATGAACCTGCGTCATCGTGATGGGTTTCTTGTATAAACGCCACATCTGCCTTTGAGGACTTTAACTCCTGCAGGGCCAGTCGCCGTTTAACATTGGAGTTTAGCCCCTTGACATTTATGGTTATTATACGGATCATGGTCATGTTTGTAGATGGTTAGTTGAGAATGGTCTTTAATCTTACCACTCTTCAGTAGTTGTTTTGTCCCTATCCCCACAAAGTAGGTTTCTGCCAGACTGCCCCTTGACACCTCAGATATATCGAAATGAATCATGTAAGTCAAACAAAGATAATACAGGTTAGGAAAACAGATTAGGAAAGGTGGGGGACAACAAATAACATTTAAGATCATCATACGCAAATATGTGAACAATAACATCTCAAAATTGGTTTCTCCGGTCCTCAAAAACCTATGAAGAACCGTGGTCCAGTGTCTACAATTAGCGTATATACAGTATAACAATAGGATTAGCCTCCACTAGAGCCTTATTCGCCCTAGGAGTTGGATTCATTCTTAGGCGTCTGCGAACTCAGAAGATAAACAGAGCTTCTGCTGTAGATCTAACAACTCAGGGTGTATATATGAGAAGAAAAAACAAATACAACTGGCTTTTTGCACGTCTGCTCCCCGCAATCGTTTTTTGCAGGTAGTGTGTTCAATGCAGCCACATGAAATTACTCCACATTCTCAATGCGGCTGTGTCCTATTTCTTATCTCTTGTAGGCCGATCCACCTTCCTTTGCTCTGGTAGAATTCTGAGATGTAGGTGAGCGCTGCCTTTTAGAGGTGACATGGTGCCAGACCACTGGAGGTGGCGGCTGTGGGGGGGTCAATTCCCAATTGGGCATTTTCGATACAGAGATCTCCAGGATTTCACAGAAACAGGGAAGGTCGGATGTTTCTTTGATCATGGCTGTGCAACCATTCTTTCTGGCTGAGAGCCTAAAGGGGAAGCCCCATCTGTATAGAATCTGGTTTTCCTTCAGGATGTCTAGGAGAGTCTTGAGCATCCTCCTTTTTTGCAGGGTAATCCAGGAGAGGTCTGGTAGAAGTTGAAGAGGGTGGTTTTCATGTTCTATGGTACGCAAGCTCCATGCTTGCAGCATGATTTCCTCCTTGAGCTTATAATCAGTCACACAGCAGATGATGTCCCTAGGTGTTTTGGGATGAGTTTTTTTGGCCGGAGAGCTCTGTGTGCTCTGTCTAAGCTTATTTTGTGAGGTGGCGGAGCTTTCAGAATTTTGTTGAATATGGTTTGTAAGACCACAAATAGGTTTTCCTCTCCATTATGTTCAGGGAGACCCCTGACTCTGATGTTATGACGGCGCCCCCTATTGTCCAGATCTTCTAGGTGTCTTTGATATTCACAGAGGATATCATCTTGTGCTGCTGCTGTAGATTGCAGGCTGGCTACGTAATTTCTCGTGTCATCGTGGTCGTTTTCCAAAGCTTCCACTCTTTGGGCCACATGTTGAATATCTTGTCTAACAGCTGAAATTTCTGTTCTGCAAACCTCCCTGACTTCCTGTACCAAAGACTGCAAGTCCTCCTTTGTAGATAATTGTGCCATATACAGCCTCCAGTCCCTCACTGATATACCTTGAGAGTCTTCATCTGGCAAGGGATGAGTATCTGAGGTGGTAGAGAAGAGAGTGGCTGTTTGTGCATATCTTGACATGGAGGGGGTAGCAGACAGGTGGAAATCCTCTATGTCTGCGGGGGATCACAGTGTCTTCCCTTGGCCTTTATACTTTGGGGTGTCAGGGAGTCAGCTTCCTGCCTTGGCTGCTGTATTGCCTGGTTCACTGCTGGGACTTGTAGGCCTTTTCCCTCCATGCGTCCTGCCCCCTCCCTCTGCTCCACTTTGTGTTGCTGGGAGCTGTGTTTTCCCGTGCCCTCCTCCTCTCCCTCTGCCCGGTGTCTTCCGCTCGTTATGGGGTGAGATAGGGCCGTTGTATACCAGGTCCCCCTCCTGCTGCAGCGATGCGGCATCACTCTCTAGGATTTCCCGCCGCGCCGCCGCCATGTTACCTGTGCGTGCTTTCCCAGCACTGGAATGGAGGAACGCGTCCAGGGGTCCCGGCGTTGAAGCAGGCAGCGAGGAGGGCACCATTCCGTTCAGCGGCTTCTGCTGGGGCTTCCTCACCATCTCTGGAGCGTCGGTGGTGGATGCGTATGTAGTTTTGACCGCAAATGTAGCTGCGACCGCGGGGAGTTCTCAGCCAGGCGTCTCACTCCATGGACTTCCGGTCCCGTCCCCCCATAGTGAGTTTTTTTACATGTGGTTTTATCAGGTTTTTGTCTCTTGTTGGGATGTCATGTTTTATATAAAGCTGCTTGTTTTTTTACACTCCATGGTATTTAGCTATGACAAAACTGTATTGATACATCCATATGTGGTTACAGGCAGATTTAGTGCTCTTCTGCAGTAGACACATACTAAAAACTTATATGCATTTTTAAAAAGCAGATTGTTTCCCATGGGGAACATACGCTATAAAATTCAGCAAACCCAAGAGATATTGATATCTTGGGTTAAGTTCCCAGAATGAGTTTTTGATGCTGTGAATTTGCACTTTGAATTTTTTATATCTGATGCAAATTCACAACATCAAAAACTCATTGTGGGAACTGAGCCTTACAAGTTAAATATAAGTTTTGTATGGAATTGAGGTCCCTAGGTACAATGAACATTATGGCGTGTTAGTATGACTAGTGATATTACTATTTGTAAATCTAATCGTTTGTTTCATTTCTGGCCTATAAAATTTCAGGTGCCCACGTCAAGATTGGAAGGATTAGAGGAAGAGCATTATAATATACTTTATGTGCCAGAAAGCCAGCAACCGTGAATAAATAGAAGTTTCACATTTTTCATTCCTAATTTGTCAGTGTTAGACTAAAGGGGTTGTCCACTACTTAGATAACCCCGTCTCCTCACAGTTAGTTCCATCAAGTAAAATAATTACAGTTATACTCCCCTCAAGTGCGAGCACATCCATTGATGTTGGCACCTGCTCTCGCAGGGCTCACTTGACATTATGTCATTTTTTATATATATATATATATATATTCTTGTATATGCATACTTATAAAAATTTTCACTGAGAACACTCATTTTCCTATTTCCACACACTTGTTCTTTATATATACATGCCGCTTCCCCCTTTTTTTTCTCGCGCTGGTGAACTCCTCTAACCCCGTCCCCGACATTTCACCTTTCTTACAGTACTTGCTTACTTCCAGCACTGACGCATGCGCTCTCGCCTGTTTCCCATGCTCCTGAACTTAATTCACCCTGTCCCCTGCCTTTCAGCTCTTTCACATTACCCGCTCACTGCCTCTACTGACGCATGCGCCCCCATCCTTTTCCCACGCTCTTGAACCCATTTCACCCTGTCTTGTCTTTTCTGCAACATGTGCTTACTGCGCTTGCAGGATCACTTTCATTAAATTTAACTATATGGTTACGATTCCCCACAACCCTTCCACCTTCCCTTTTTCTTTATACATATATATATATATATATATATATATATATATATAATTATAATATATATATATATATATATTATATATATTATATACAGATTTGTTTTGCGATCACGCACTGAGTTCTTCCTTGGCTGTGTGGACTAACCACACTTGTCCTGTAGTCATCTATAGAATCTAGAGTTTGTGAGTTCTATACCTTCTCACCTCAGTCTTACTGTCCTAAACATACACCTTTTTTAAGTATATATACATATTATTTTTGACCCAATAATGACACATTTTTTATTTTAAGATTTTTATTATTTTTATTGCTATTTCCACATGATCGCATCACTGGTTTTATGAACACTTTTTATTCTTCCTTCCCTTTTTTTCACTGCACCACACTTTTTTTTTTTTTTTCTTTCTTTCAGACTTTTTTCCGCCGTTTTTTTTTTCTTTTGTGGGAGGTTCTTTGTCATTTCATTGTGTATATATGTCTGGCAGACATACACTTCTACAGATCTGATGTAACTTATGCCTGTTTGGTCCTGAGGAAGGGAGCAGAGTCTCCTGAAACGCGTAGACTTGTGCAAGAATAAAAAGTTTACATTAATCCAAGATTTCATCAGTGATCTTTGGCGCGGTTTACAAAGCCCCTGTCTACAATTTTTCTGTTATCGGCCACCTGGGGTACTGCTGCCTTTGATCCGGATTTATGCTGTTACAGGAGTTGTGCCTTTCACAACCATCTTTGGTGAGTAGGATCATCTCCTTTATCACCCCCTGTCTGTCAGGGTAAGACCCTATTGCACTCTTTTGTCTGCAGGTTCTTTTTATCTACGTTGACATTATGTCATGTGAGCCCTGAAACTAATCAGCACTATTTTGCTCTCACTTCTTTCAGATAAAACTGACATCCGGAAGAAGTGAGAGCTGTTGCTGCTCTCTCAGTTCCTTCAAATGTCAGTTACATTTGAAAAAGTGAAAGTAAAGCAGCCGCTGATTGGTTTCAGGGCTCACATGACATAATGTCAAGTGAGCCCTGGCAGAGCAGGTGCCAACATTGCTGAATGTGCTCGCATTGGGGGTGAGTATAGCATGTTTGTAAGATGGAAATATGGTGATTGAGACAGGATTTTTTGTGTAGTGGGCAAGACCTTTAAGTATTCCCAATGAGTTTTTCATGAGTTATTGACCATGCATATTTTTGCAGCATCTTACAGTTCCAGCAATTGAAAGAGATTTCTACAAGTCTCATACCCACTGTGCTTTTTTTCCCTATGTAAACTGACCTTCAGTGCAATGTTGAACTCCGCAACATATCAGTTTCTCTTGTCACCAAATATTCATTGTGGGAACTTAGCCTTAAGACTCGTTCAGACAAACTTAAGGGGAGGCTTTACACGTTGCGACATCGCTTCCGAAATATCGTCAGGGTCACGTCGTTAGTGACGCATATTCGGCGCCGGTAACGAGATTGCAACGTGTAATTCCTAGATGCGCCGATAAACGATCGCAAAAGCGTCGAAAATCGGTGATCTGTGTAGCGTCGTTCATTTTCATAATGTCGGTTCGACCGCAGGTACAATGTTGTTTGTCGCTCCTGCAGCTCCACACATCGCCGTGTGTAAACCCGCAGGAACGACAAACATCTCCTTACCTGCGCCCCGACGGCAATGCGGAAGGGAGAAGGTGGGCGGGATGTTATGTCCCGCTCATCTCCGCCCCTCCGCTTCTATTGGCCGGCCAATTAGTGACGTTGCTGTGACGCCGAACGCACCTCCCCCTTGAAGGAGGAATAGTTTGGCAGTCACAGCGACGCCACCAAGCAGGTATGTGCGTGTGAAGCTGCCGTAGCGATATTGTTCGCTACGGCATCAATCACCACATATCGCATGTGCGACGGGGGCGGGTACTATCGCGCTCGGCATCGCTAGCTGATGCTAGCGATGTTGCAACGTGTAAAGTACCCCTAAGTGTCCGTGTGCTGTCCGTATTAAAAACTGATAGCTTACAATCAGCACACTGACGAAAGATAGTCACTGTAGTACTTCCTATAAACCTGGACTGATGGTCTGTGTGTAAAAAAAATCTGTGTTTGGATAGCCCATTATAAGTCAATGGGTGTGCAAAAAAATGATCACATACTTATTACCATCTGTATGTCATATGATTTTCACAGATACAATAAATAAGAAAGTAAGCTGCATTTCTTTATTATAATTTATTAAACTGATTTTGTAAAAACTGGATGCCATGCAAATGTATGAAGTGGAGATATAGATTGTATATGGATGTAAAAATGGACAGGTGGATGGCATAGAACTAACAATATAGATTAAAAATCATCATTACAGTAAGTGATTCACTAAAGATATCCATGCCTTTAACAGCAATCCTGCTTCGCAGAGCAATGCTTACATGTCTCCTAAGACTGGTGGCTCCAAGATAATAATTTAACTGTCAGTTAGGAAATACAGGGGAACACTATTCTCCTTAAGGAGACTTTGCAAGCCAGTCTGGCTGCCAGGTAAGGGGACTTATAGCTGCAATGCCCCTAAAATTCCACGGGGGAACACTATTCTCCTTAAGGAGACTTTGCAAGCCAGTCTGGCTGCCAGGTAAGGGGACTTATAGCTGCAATGCCCCTCTGGGAAATATTCAAATTGTCTCTCCAGTAAAGGAGACAAACTCTAGCACAGCGCCACCTATTGGAAGTAGCGATCCTAAAAGTCACAAGTGGATTTTCGACAATCCTTTGCAATATGACTCAGGATATATAAGCCAGATCAGAATCCCAATTTGCAGACACGGTGTTTCGGGGTGCTTGCCCCTCGTCAGTGCAAAGTATGGGGGTGTCTGATCTGGCTCATGAGAAAGCTATGTGGGGACCACGGGGGAACACTATTCTCCTTAAGGAGACTTTGCAAGCCAGTCTGGCTGCCAGGTAAGGGGACTTATAGCTGCAATGCCCCTAAAATTCCACGGGGGAACACTATTCTCCTTAAGGAGACTTTGCAAGCCAGTCTGGCTGCCAGGTAAGGGGACTTATAGCTGCAATGCCCCTCTGGGAAATATTCAAATTGTCTCTCCAGTTAGGAAATAATGATGAAATACATTGAATAAATGCAGTTTAATCAATTAATTAACTTTTACTTAATTCTTGTATTTTCTGCATTGGTCATTGGATAAACTTTCATAAATTTAGAAACTGCATAACAAAAAAATATTTTTCAGTAGCAGTTTATAAATAAACTAGCTGTACTACCCGGCTTCGCCCGGGTTAATAACTGCTGTTAACAAAATAGAATGTATTAACAAAAATGTATTCTGCACACAAAAACCACAAAACAAATAGATATAAATGTAATTATAATGTCTGTCTCCCCCTCTGTATATATCTTTCTCTCTGTCTCTCTCTCTGTCTCTCTCTTTGTCTGTCTCTCTCTGTCTGTCTTTTTCCCTGTCTGTCTCTTTCCCTCTCTTTCCCTGTCTGTCTCTTTCCCTCTCTTTCCCTGTCTGTCTCTTTCCCTCTCTTTCCCTGTCTGTCTCTTTCCCTGTCAGTCTGTCTCTTTGTCTGTCTCTTTACCTGTCTTTGTCTGTCTCTTACCCTGTCTATCTCTTTACCTCTCTTTCCCTGTCTGTCTCTTTCCCTCTTTCCCTGTCTGTCTCTTTCCCTCTCTTTCCCTGTCTGTCTCTTTCCCTGTCTGTCTCTTTCCCTGTCTGTCTGTTTCCCTGTGTCTGTCTCTGTCTCTTTGTGTCTGTCTCTTTGTGTCTGTCTCTTACCCTGTCTATGTCTGTTTCTTACCCTGTCTATGTCTGTTTCTTACCCTGTCTGTGTCTGTCTCTTTCCCTGTCTGTCTGTCTCTTTCCCTGGCTGCATTGTGACACGCCAACATTCCATATAAGGACGTGGCTGCGCATTCCTCTGAAGTTATGGCTGCACTGTGGCTCCCAGCTCCATTCGCTTTAATGGAGGCAGTTTTTTTGGTGAATAACTGTAAAGCGCGGGGTTAAAATTTCCCCTCCAAAACATAGCCTATGACGCTCTCAGGGTCCAGAAGTGTGAGTGTGCAAAATTTTGTGGCTGTAGCTGCGACGGTACAGAAGCCAATCCCGGACACACAGACACAGACACATACACATTCAGCCCTGTCTGTCTCTTTCCCTGTCAGTCTGTCTCTTTGTCTGTGTCTGTCTCTTTTTGTCTGTCTCTTACCTTGTCTATGTCTGTTTCTTACCCTGTCTGTGTCTGCCTCTTTCCCTGTCTGTGTCTGTCTCTTACCCTGGCTGCATTGTGACACGCCAACATTCCATATAAGGGCGTGGCCGCGCATTCTTCTAAAGTTCTGGCTGCACTGTGGCTCCCAGCTCCATTCGCTTTAATGGAGGCAGGTTTTTTGGCGAATAACTGTAAAGAGCGGGGTTAAAATTTCCCCTCAAAACATAGCCTATGACGCTCTCGGGGTCCAGAAGTGAGTCTGCAAAATTTTGTGGCTGTAGCTGCGACGGTGCAGATGCCAATCCCGGACACACACACACACACACACATACATATATATATATATATATATATATATATATATATATATATATATACATACACACACACACACACACACACACACATACAACTTTATATATTAGATAGGATAAAGATATACTGTATATAGTTTTATGTGTATGTCTACCTCCTACAAATTAGACATCCTAAGGTTTGAGCCAACACACACAAATAATAGGCAAATATACAATATAGGGATCGTATATATGGGCTCGTTTACATCTGGAGGTCAGCTTCAGCATTTTTCATCATCTGTTTGTATTGGAGCTTGGGCCAGTCTCTGCCCATTTTTTTTTTTTTGGTATTGACATGACAACTCATTTTCTAAAAACTCAGTCCCTTTAGATGAACATGCTGAGTTTCTTCTGGTGGAACCATCTGTTCATTGTGATGCCTGATGTGATAGATGGTCACCACATATTGGTCTGTTGTCCGAATCCATCAGGATTCTGTACAGGTGAAGGGGACAACAACAAATACAATCTGATGACCCCTTCTTTATCAACTTAAACCCAGCAATTGCCAGATAACCATATTATGCTTCATCCTGCCTTAACAGGGAAATCAAAAAGGTGCACAAGTCTTATTGTTAATTCTTTATGTGGCAACCCAGTGGTTCTGGGAAACACAGTGGCGTTGTTCTCATCACTGGGAGCAATGTCATGCTTGGAAAAAGTGGGGAACTCTCTGCCAGGTACACTAACATGCAACACCACTTCCTCCTCCGAACCAGTAGGGGGAGCTCATAACCTGTGTTGAGGGGAGCCTCTCTAGACATACTGACTTGGAGGAGGGATTAGGGAGTAACAGGAAGACAGACCTCAGAACAGTAGTACAAAGCAAAGAGAACGGTCGCTGTCTGAGAACTGCTGCCCAGATCTCCAGGACCAAGCACTGTTATGAACTGGTATCCGTGGCTGATCACAAAAAATCCGATCAATCAGGAAAAAACAAAAACCACAAGAGTAGTTGGAAACTAAGCTGACTGCAATCCCCTATCGGACAACACTAGAAGTAGCAGTGGGATGTTTCTAACACACCTAGACACCTCGTCACTGCCGGAGAAACTTGCTACACCTCAAAGATAGAAATGAGGAATCCTAACTTACCTCAGAGCAGTCCCCAAAGGAATAGCAAGCCCCCAACATGTAACGACGGTGATGTAAGAAAACACAATACACAGATAGAAAGTATAGATTAGCAAAGATGAGGCCCGACTTACTAGATACAACAGGATAGGAAAGAAAACTGATTGCAGCCAGAAAAAAACCCTGCAAAAAATACCAAACACCTGATAGAAAAAAGTCCTAGGACCACACGGTCTTTCCCCCACTATATCAGGTACTCTTGTGCCAGAGACGTTAAACAGAACTGCAGATATAATGGGAAAAAACAAAATAACAGAACAAATGGAATTCAAAAGTGCAAATAATCAAAATCAGAACAGGGAGAAACTCCCTTTCTTGCTGAAGGAACTGCCCTCTCAAAAATAGCAGAGAGCCAGATCCTCACACACAAGAAAACAATATAGAACAAAATAGAAACAAAAAACACAAACACCCGTAGGTGCGAAACCAGCAATTTGGCAAAGAAAACCAGCAGCCTTATCTGGAGTGAATTCTGGAGCAGGATAAATAGAGGAAACTGAAGGGCAAACTCCAAGCCATCTTCAAAGGAAGTAGGAACATTTATCACTGGTGGCAGCCAAGCAGAAACTGCTCTCCTAAATACACCAGGCTGGTCTGCAATAGGACTTCCTGGATTCCTAAGTAATTCCAACACCTGTTTGAGTCACAGATTCAGACTCCGCTTCATTACCATTCCTCTGTGCGTTCCCACAGGTAACGTTTGTCCTTCACCTATGCAGTTATTAGAGTCATCGGCCAGCTCATACCACTTAGACTTCAAATATACCCTTACCTAGGAGTCATTCTGACACGGATAAATACAGGTACTTTGTATCCTGTTATAAGTCCGATCTACATCTTTGATGTTCCATAGTGTTCTAGTGACAAAGATAGTAATGGGCTTTGATCCTACTTTATCCTTTGCATGAAAAATTGAAATCATATCACGCTTTAGATGCTGGTACAGAGATATCAGGATCTAAGATTATTCAGAGTTTCCTGACTTTGTGGGTGCTTATATAGAAGTGTTCCTTGTATATATAGACATAAGTCCTTGAAGAAGAACCTAAATAGGGTTGAAACGTTGGACAATGTTCAAAAAATAAAAAACATTTTTTTGAGCACCATATCGGACTCTCTCATATTTCCATTTAGTGTCCTGGAGTATATTTCTATATATTCTATTTTTTTTCCCCAGAGCACCTACATTACTAAGGTAGCTGAGCCAGGTTTATTCTACTATATCATTACCATTCCTGGCCACCAGAGGGAGCTCCACCAGCACCCACTCGGATCACATTCACAACACGCCGCTTTGAGCGGGATACCGACATCCCAGACTACTGGGTGCTAACGGCCCAGTAGTAATGCCGGAGGGCAGAGGATTGTATCTCTTCTGGCCCATCTGAAATCCGGGGGCGAAGTGGCAAGAAAGAGCCCGGGGTCGCTGCTACAGAGTGGGCCCCAGTACCGGCTTGCGCTACCCGTCAGATGGAAGATACAAACACACATAGAAAGAGGAACGCTGTGCAGCTTTAGGCCACAGCGACCTACACCTGCGCACAGAAGGAGGCTTACCACTATGAGGCACAGAGAAATTCTCTCTGCTGCTTCCAGGCTGACCGGGCCACCAGTAAAAGGAGACTCCAACCTGTGTCGTCCAGTTCTTGTCGTTGACCTCAGTCCTGCACCCCCAACGTTTTACTCCATTCTATAATCACCATATCTGTGCTACCCCCGTGCCAGCAGCCGGGCTGCTTGGATCCGGATCCGCGGTGGCTCGAGGGGTCTCAGGACCCGGGGGTCGTGCGGCCACTCAATGAAAGGGGGACTATGTACAGGGGGATGAGAAGTTCGTGACGCCACCCACCGTGCGTGGTAAGGTGGTGTACCACCGCTGCTGTTGGTGGGGGAGCCCTGTGGGCTGTAGGCCAGGGAGACAGGGAGCAGAGAAACTTAGTGGTTGTCGTGGTGCTGGATGAGGCTGTGCTGATTTGTGAGGTCAATGAACACACAGGTTGTGATTCAACCAAACGCAATCTATTTAAACTTCTAGAACTTGCAGGTTTTGGTCCCCTTTTAATGCTGGTTACCCCCTGGGCACACTCTTGCAAAGTGCCCTGGCAACCCACAGCGACGGCATAGAGGCACCACTTCCATTGCATCCACTGAGATCTCCTCATCTGAAGTGGACTCTGCTTCCATTTCAATAACCTCTAGGGCCAACTGTGCCCGTGATGACAGGATCATCCTGCGGCCGTTTCCTCAATAGTGTGGCCCCCACGCAGCTTCAGGGGTACTGGAAGCCGAATCGCCTTCTTCCATTGCCTCCGATTCCGAGTCCACGGTAATCGGGTCAATTTGGTCAGATGCTTCAGACTGATCATCCCTTTCAGAAATTGCGAGATCCGATACCAATGGTGCGGGTAGCGCCTCGGGGCCAGTCGCAGCGGAGGGTGGAGGCGATGGCGAGTGAGTGCTGGTCTGGAGTGGGGGCGGCTCTGATCCCACAGCCGCATTGGCCGGATTAGGGAAATCATCTGGGACTGGGTAACCGCTTACCCGCTCCTCTCGTGGAACTTCAGTTTTCACTTGCTCGCACTGCCGTGGCCATCCTCCGTGTTTCCATCCGCGGAATGGTTCCGGGTTTCTCTGCTGAACAGCTGCGCTTCTCTGCCATCTTGACACTGCGTCTTCCAGGAACGTTGTCGCAGAGTCCTGGCATCCCTGCTCCACTTCCGCTAGTAACACATTCTGGCCCGCCCCCTCAGTCTTTTCGCAGCACTCTCTCGCTGACCGTGGCCCTCTGGGAACTTCCGCTTCTGGCCTCACAAGGAAGACTAAGGGCGGGGCTTAGGCTTTGCGCGCTTTTCCGATGAAGACAGCTTTTTGGCGCAAAAAAATGGCGGACAAAGGCGGAATTGTCAGGAAAAGGACTTTGGACCTGCAGTCTTCGGCTTTCAAGGCGCACGTCACCCAGGTAAGTGGGTCCTGCTCATATCCTGTTTGTGACGCCAGGTTTTTCGAGGTGTGCCGCCCCCGTGCCAGCAGCCGGGCTGCTCGGATCCGGATCCTTGGTGGCTCGAGGGGTCTCCGGACCCGGGGGTCGTGCGGCCACTCAATGAAAGGGGGACTATGTACAGGGGGATGAGAAGTTCGCACCCATGGTGCGTGGTAAGGTGGGGTACCACTGCTGCTGTTGGTGGGGGAGCCTGGTGGCGATGGTATGGCAGCAAGGTGTTTAACCCCTCCGTGGGTAGGCGGTTTGGCCCGGTGATGGGAAGGGGAGCCGTGGGCTATAGGCCTGGGAGACAGAGAGCAGAGAAACTCACAGTGGTTGTCGTGGTGCTGGATGAGGCTGTTCTGATTTGTCAGGTCAATGAACACACAGGCTGTGATTCAACAAAACGTCCTGCAGTACCGTTGTTGCTGAGGGGCAGCACCTCCAGGTGACCATTCCCAGTGATGTTACTAGTGTGCTTTGGTCTAGTCCGACCCTCCGGGAGCCTCCACTTCCACAGCCCCTCACTCTCTGAGGCTGTGTAAGACCTGTTAACATTTACGTATATAGGTTAGAAGACTGTTTGTGGACTTTCCCTTGTGTTATGCTGCCACCTGCTGGTCCGATTTACTTGGTACAGTCCAGAACAGGATGTGCAGAGAGACAGGAGGAGGAGCTAGTTTTGTTGTTTTGTAGCTGTTTATGCAGAGAGCAGTGTGTTTGGCCGTGCTGAAGAAGAGAAGGCCGCAGTCTGCTCTGCTGAACAAGGTCCAAGTACCTGAGAGTGTTGCGTGGCGTCTCCTCAAGACACAGATCCAAGAAAGGCTGGATGTGGAGCGAGGTGCCACACAGCACGGGCAAGTTACAGATCCGGGACAAAGACTGAACTTTACAGGTGTCTGCCGGCGGAACACGGGCCCCAACGGTGACGAGGTACCCCACGCTGAAACCTGCAGTTAAGTGTGCACACTACTTTTAGTTAGGGACAGATAGGAAAAGACACTGCACTGTACAATACGAGTAGGTAACAAGGACCCTGCGGGTTTTTTTTCTTAATAGGGATTTTTGTGTTTTGCTTCTGGAGGACAATCTGAGGCTTCCCACCCTTGACAAGCTATTCAAAGTAGTTGTATGTATATTACATTATATCTACTGCTGTGCACCTTCCCGCTTTTCTCCCCTTCCTTTCCCGCACTTTTCCTCCACCTGTGTTGTGCAATACGTTATTAAATTTGCATTTGATTAACCCCCGTGGTTCCGTGCAGTACTTGCATATCCCGTTACCTACAGGTTATTACAGCTGCTCTCACGCTGTCTGAGAGCTCCAACTCCCCAGCCTGCTCTCCTCCTGAGAGCTGCTTGAGAACCCACTGTTCTCCTTGCTCCCCTGCCGACGACTAACTAGTCACCTCCCACCCAGTCTGCTTAACCCTAGGCATAGGCCAGGGCGTCACATATCCCTGGGGCTTAGCTTCACCTGCGGGAAGCAAGACCACCCTAGCTGCAGTGACATCTACCCCAGTGGACAGTGACAGCAGCGGCTATTACTTGGCCGCGTACCGCAGGTGGCGTCACGATAAGAGACCTTCCTCACAGTGCCCCCCCCATCCTCCACCACCTCCATCCTGCCCATCACCCTCACCTTCCCATCCCTGTATGCCTCAGGGTCACAAAACCGGGCCAGGCCACTCTGTGACGGCACAGAGGATCTGCATCCCAGTCCCGGCGACGAGTCGGATTAACCCCCTTGACCCCAGGGTGTTACATTTCTGCCTTTATTTCATTACAAATCTAATATAGATGCTCCAAAACAGAGCCAAATATCCTGTAGAAATGCTGCTTGCAGGGGAGATTATTGCTGCTTTATGGCACCTGACTTTACATTATACAGCAGCACAAGAAGCTGCAGGAGCTCTGTATATTTGTGGGCAGCATCTGGCTTATCTACGGGCAAGACTGATCTGTGGATTTTGGTAGAGAGCATTTAGGCTTTTTCTGCTGATTAAATTTCCTCATTTTTTTCCTTATTTATGAAAACCAAGTGGCAGCATGCGGTCATCAGAGGCGTATGACCAAAGTAACTGAGCCTGATGAAGAGACCTGAGTAGTCTCAAAAGCTTGCTATTATTACCATCTTCTTTTAAACAATTTTTTTATCAAAGTAACTGCAGCACACACACCCAGCAGCACATACACCTAGCAGCACATACACCTAGCAGCACACACACCTAGCAGCACACACACCTAGCAGCACACACACCTAGCAGCACACACACCTAGCAGCACACACACCTAGCAGCACACACACCCAGCCAGGACCCCCATTTTCCCTGTAGCGTGGCTGGGTGCAGATGATACGTACTTCCGTCACAGCTGCAGCCAGTTAAATTTACATCACATCATCATCTTTACCAGATTTAGGACAATTGAGTTTCTAGTTGAAAGCATTTAGAAATCCATGTCTTATCAATATATTAAATAAATGAAATAGGAAGAAAAAGTGGAATTAGGCACCAGAAAAAATCCTGAAAAGTCATATATTAACATTCTGAAGTGTAGAGTGAAAAACAAAGGATTGAGATAAAGGGGGAATCATTTTTACCAATCCATTGTTTTGCATCAGTTATTGCTCACAATTAACAGGAGGATTATGGATCTCAGATCATAAGTAATAAACTTATTATATCGTATTTCTACTCCCTGCCCGGATGGTATATTGTAATCAGCACAGATCTGTTGTAATTGCATTAGAGAGCATTTTGCTCAGCGTCGTTGCATAAGTCAGGAAGTATGAAACAGAGTGGAAATGTCTGAGTCATATTTACATGTAAACTTACGTAGAAATAGCGACTTAGAGGAAGTCAGCTGCACAGGAGCCTGATGGTGAAACACCACATCTCTCTGAGATGATCATCAGAAGCCATGTAACTGGCTGAATATATAGTGACATTTCTTGTAGGCAATTAGTAGACCGAGGCATACTGTTTAGTGTACAATGCAAACTCGTTTACATCCCTCCTAAAACTAAGAGTATTAAATCATATATAAGGCCCTGTTCACACACTGCGTTTTTACCTGCGTTTTTTTGGCGTTTTTGCTGCAGAAATTTCTTGAGAAAATGGTTGTAATCTTTCTGCAGACATTCCCCAGCAAAACCTATGGAAATAAAAATTAGCTGTGCGCACACTGCGTTTTTTTCTCAAGAAAATATTTTTCAGTAGATTTCCTTGAGAAAAAGAATGAGCATGTCACTTCTTTTCTGCGGCTAATTGCGTTATTCACTCCATTGACTGTAATGTAATCATGAAATAGCGCAGGGAATAACGCAGGTAGGAAATTCTGTGCTTTTCATTCTGTTTTCCTGCGTTATTACCGCGTTATTTCACGTTTTTCGGGACATAATGTTCATTACTGCCCTGCATTTTGCAGGGAAGTGATGTCATTATGACAGGAAGAGGAAGCTGAGCAGAGTGTAAACACACATATCACACACATGGACAGACATATAGAAATCAAACGTACATATCAAAAATAAAAAAACAACAAAAAAAAACGTGAGCTCCGCCGTATTTTTACAGTCCAGCCAAGGTAAACACACAGCGGCGGTCCGGTATTCTCAGGCTGGGGAGGGCGAGGGCTAGGGTTAATGCCCCCCACCGCAGCTGAGAATATTAGCCCGCATCTGCCCTGAGAATGTCGCATCCATTATGCGACAGTCCCAGCGTGTTACCGGCTCTTCCCGATTGCTGTGATGCGGTGGCAATAGAGGTAATAACGAGTTAATGGCAGCGCATCGCTGCCACTAATTCCTAGCTTAATCATGGCAGCGTCTATGAGACAGCTTCCATGATTAACCCGTAAGTAAAGTGAATAAACACACACCGAAAAGATCCTTTATTTTAAATAAAATAACAAAAAAGCACCCTCTTTCACCACTTTATTACCCCCCCAACACACAGCTCCGGCGTAATCCACCGAGGTCCCACGACTCTTGCATCCAGTCGCGACTGACACATATTCAATGCAGCCTCATTCAGTGAGCGATGCTGCATGGGTAAATACAGGTCATTTCTCACAGTCGGTAATGTGAACACATTACCGCTCGCGAGAACTGCAGTGTGTCCTCACAGGGACTCTATCTATGGATTATCTATCCATCTATCTATCTATTCATCTATCCATCTTTCTATCTATCCGTTATCTATCTATCTATCATCTATCTATTATCAATTCATTATCTATCTATATATCTATCTGTTCATCTATCCATCGTTCTATCTATCCATCTTTCTATCTATCCATTAACTATCTATTTATCTGTCTATCCATCTATCTCTCTATCCATTATCCATCTATTCATCTATCTATCCATCTTTTTATCTATCTATGTATCTATCTATCTATCTATCTATTCATCTATCCATCTCTATTCATCTATCTAGAAGTCCATCTATCTATCTATCCATTATCTAATTATCTATCTTCAGCTATCCATCTTTCTATCTATCTATCTATCTATCCATTATCTGTCTATTCATCTATCAATTATCTATATTATTTACTGCTGTTAAAGAGTTAAAAAACGCAGGGACCAACCTGCAAAAAAACGCACCAAAACACGGAAAAAAACGCATGCGTTTTTCAATGCGTTATTAGTGCTTTTTTTTTTAACGCAGGTGCGCTAATCCTTCACTCTCAAGAAATTTCTTAAGAAAAATTCTTTTTCCAGTGCGCACATAGCCTAAAATAGAAAGACCTGGGAGAGCCCCGATATCAACATTATCTGTTCATGTAGGTCACAGGCACATCACATGTCATGGTGTCCAGAAGTACCGATCCCAAGCTGGAAGAGGCTTGTAGACCGCTCTTAAGAAGGCAACATTGGAAATGGGTTAGATGATGAACAATTTAAACATTTTTATGACACTATCTGGGCATTATGATTCTAGGGAGCACACTATGTGGTGAAATTTTTAGGAGCACTACTTGGGCATCTTTACTACTGTGGTCATTAACTGCTTGGACGTGTAATTTTCAGGCAGTGCTATATATTAAACACTTTAAGAACATCAGCCCTTACATGTAGAATCCTTGTTTGAATGTTGATCTGGTCTGATACCTACTTTAGATTTCCCTTAAGAGCAGGTTTATTAGGTTTTTTATGGGTTTAATTGCCTTACTTTGCATCAATAAGAGCTGAATGATCTTTGCTTCAAGTCAGTTGATGCTTTGTTCCTGTCTGGCTGTATTTCCGTTTGACTCTCCTGTTACCGACCCGATTTGTTTACCCATTTAGGCTATGTGTGCACATTGCGTAAATACATGCAGTTACGCTGCACTTTGTAGCGCAGCGTAACTGCATGCGTCCTGCGTCCCCTGCACAATCTATGGAGATTGTGCAGGGGCCGTGCGCACGTGGCGTTTTAGAGCGCAGCGCTTCGGCTACTGCCGAAGCGCTGCGTTCTAAGAAGTGACATGTCACTTCTTCCGTGCGCTTTGCCGGCAGCCCCTGCTCTGTCTATGGCAGGAGCTGCAGGCAGAGCGCATGGAATCGGCTTTTTTTTTTTTTCACTACTGAAATTTCTGCAGCGATTCAAAGCGCACATGTGCTCTTCAGATCGCTGCAGAAAATTCTGCAGTGACTGTACGCAACGTGCGCACATAGCCTTATACTGATGTCTCCTCTTCAGACCACAGCTTCATATTCTGAACCTATGCTTCCTGCTCCGATATCAGACCGGCTGACCACTACTCTGTTTTATGCTCTGTATTTTATATATGCATGTCTGACCTACAGGTCAGCTGCTATAAGTCCATGGACAGACCTGGAGTAGCACCTGGGGACTACCCTAATGACCCAAACCTAACCTCACCATCAGATGGCCTAGTGAAGACCAGGTGACACTTAGTTAGGCCCCTCAACACACACCCACCACAGTCACACAGTTCAGTATATAATACATGAAATGTGGTAATTTTCAATCCCTATATGAGTATTGTTTGGTAACTAGTTCAGATTACTTTCATTTTAGATCACTTTAGATATAGGAAGTTTTAGGCTATGTGCCCACGTTATGTTTTACATGCTTTTCCGCAGCGTTTTCAACTGCAGCGTTTTAATGCCAAAATGCATGCGTTTTGATTTCCAAACAAAGTCTATGAGAAATAGGGATTTCTTGTGCACACCAAGCTGTTCAAAACGCTGCTTTTAATTTGCATATTTTTGGGCAAAAACTCAGCGTTTAAAGAAGCAGCATGTCAATTGTTTTTGCCATTTGAGCTGCGTTTTGATAACATTAGAGTCAATGAGAAGATGCAAAATGCATTCTACATCAAAATCCTAGCGTTTTACATGCTTTTTGGATGCAGAAAACAAGCGTTTTTGACAATTTAATTGGCTGCGTTTTTTACATTATATTAAAGGCATGATATGTCTCTTTACACACACATAGTCCGACAATTAAAATTAAGAAAAACATTAATTTAACGTTATTTTATACAGAAATATTAACAAACATTTAGCATTTTAATAAAATCAGCTATTTTTTTTATGATTATAATCTTGATATTTGTTATTTTTTTCCCATTTTTTCATAGTGTTTGAATGTTAAAACTTTATTTAGCAGTGTATTAGCATGTAAATCGCGGTAAAAACGCAAGCGTATTTATAGCGTTTTTGTGGTCACAAGCAACTTTGGCAAATACCATTTCTGCCAAAGGGTGCGTTTAAAACTGCAACTACCTCGACGCAACGTGGGCACATAGCCTTAAGCTATATGTCTCACCTAATGAGATGGAACCACAATGCCCCTGATCTAGATGAGTAGTTCCCATGGAGTACTGTATTGTAGTGCTGGTGCAGCAGAGCAGACAAGTTGTAACAACATTGGATGATGTAGCAATTCTGGAACAAGAGCAACTGATGTAGCAGAGTTGAAGCATGAAGTACCAACATTGGAGCGCTTAAATAGCAGACTTGGTACCACAATGTAGCAAAGCTGGACAGCTGCTTTGGAAATCCCAACACTAAATAGCAGGAGAATCCCAACTATCTGAATATTCAAGCAGCCTCCCACCACCTGACCCAGGTCAAATTACCTGATTGACTAAAATTATAAATGTGTAACCGCACACAGAAAAAAAAAAATACCGTATCTCCGAAAATAAGACCTAACCTGAAAATAATCTTTAGCTGGAATTTTTGGTCCTTTTGGAGCATACTTAAAATATAAGCCCAACTCCAATAATAAGCCCTAGTTGCGGTTAAATAATGAACAGTTTGAGCAGCTAAAAAAGTTATTAGATTATTTTTGTCAGCTGTCTTCTCATCATACAGCTGACAAAAAAGTGAAAGAAAATCCAATCGAAAAGTCATAAATGAAAAAAAATATTATACCACTGAAATTGTCATCTTATCCCGCAAAAAACAAGCTGCCATGCAGCTGAGTTAGCAAATAACCCCAAAGCTATAGCTCTCAGAATACAGCAATGCAAAAACAAGTTTTTTTCTAATTGTTTTTATGGTTTAAAAGCAGCAAAACATTTAAAAAATGTATAGAAATGTGGTATCGCTGTATTCATACTGAGCTGAAGAATATAACTGTTATCATATTTATGACATGGTGAATGGTGTAAAAGCTTGAAAAAAAAATAAATTGTGAATTGCTGTGTCTTCTTGATTCTGCTCACAAAAAGTGGAATAGAAAGCAATAAAAAAAATTATGTAGCCCAAAAAGTAATAATAAAAACTCCAACTCATCTCGCAAAAAAAGCCATCACATTACTCTGTCGGCAGAAAACTACAAAAACTATAGCCTTCAAAATTCGGTGATGCAAAAAACTTTTTATTTTGCAAAAAATGTACTGTGATTCTATAGCACATTGTCACTTGTCCAGCAGAATCTCTCCCTAGTCCCTACACTATTTCCGTGTAAAGTGTGGCAAGCATGATGTTCCTGGTCTTATATAGACCCGATGATGCTAAGCGGCCAACCAATTACAGTAATACCAGTATCCAACATGGCTATGGCATTACCATGATTGGCAGGCAATTAGTGGCTGGAAAAAAAGCCAAGAAACATGAGGGACAAATACTGGAGAATGGCGCCCAATTACCACAATACACGATTGAGAATTGAGCTTCTCAGGCACCCTGATGCTCGATTGAGTACTGAGCAGTGTCACCCCGCTTGCCCATCACTAGTGAGGAGGCAAGAGAGGCTTTCTTCTGACTCTTCCATGAAGGCCATATTTGTGCAGGTGTCTCTGAACACTGGAACAATGTACCACAACTCCAGAGTCCGCTAAATCTTCCTGAAGGTCTTTTGTAGTAAAGCAATGAGTTTTGATTTGCCTCTCTAGCAATTCTGCAAGCAGGTCTAACAGAAATTTTGCTTGGTCTTCCAAACTTTATCTTGACCTCCACTGTTACTGTTAACTGCTTTTTCTTAATTGCATTTTAAACTTCAGAAAGGGCAACTTGAAAACACTTTGTTATCTTCTTATAGCCTTCTCCTGCTTTGTGGCCCTCCACCCTTTTCATTTTCAGAGTGCTTGGCAGCTGTTTCTCTTTTTTGGCACAAGGTTAGAGGAAGCTGGGTTTTTATAAAGCTGTAAAATTTGCATCACCTGGCCTTCCCTAACAGGCTAAAGGCCGCTTTACACGGAATGACATCACTGGGGTCATGGAATTCGTGACGCACATCCGGCCTAGTTAGCGACGTCATTAGTTTGACATATACGAGCGACCGCTAACGATCCAAAAAATGTCAAAAATCGTTGATTGTTGACACGTCGTTCCTTTCCCAAATATCGTTGCTCATTTTGGATGCAGGTTGTTCGTCGTTCCTGGGGCAGAACACATCGCTAGGTGTGACACCCCGGGAAAGACCAACAACAGAGTTCCTGCGTCCTCCGGCAACGATGTTAGAGTGACATTAATGCGGCTGCTCTCTGCCCCTTCGCTTCTATTGGTGGCCCGCTATGTGACATCGCTGTGATGCCGCACGAACCTCCTCCTTAAAAAAGAGTTTATTCTCCGGCCACAGTGACGTCGCTAGGAAGGTATGTGCGTGTTGCGCGTACTAGCGATATTGTTCACCATGGGCAGCGATTTGCCAGTGACGCACACACGATAGGGGCGGGTGCGATCGCTAGCGATGTCGCAGCGTGTAAAGCGGCCTTAATTAAGATCTGAAACCTTTGTTCAAAATTAACTGAGCACACAAAAATCTGCAAGGGTGTCCAAACCTTTGCATCAACCCATTTTCCTTTTTGTAAATCTTCAAATGTAAAAGATGATATATTTTTTTTTTTATTTGCCTTAAATACAAAGGAAATCTGTCATCTATAACTGCATACCTTCTAGAGATCATTTCAACTTGCTTAACTGTTCACAATAACAGTAATTTTGACCAGGCCTGCCCAAAACCTTTACATGCCACTATACAAATCATTGGAAGAAGCCATCAAAGTGCTTCAATCTGTCACCATTTCCAGTCTAACTTGAGTCTAGTTTCTATTCTGGATTGCTCATGACTGGCACATCAGAGCTGTACAAAAAGTATCTATCATTTTTATTGGGGACAAGTCAGCTACACAGCTGTTCCAATGTTTCTACTGTACAGTGGAACCTTGCTTAACGAGAACAATTCGTTCTGGGACTGTGCTTGTTAACCAAGTTACTTGTTCAGCAAAGCAAGATTTCCCATAGGAAATCATTGCAATGCAGACGATTCGTTCCACAACTTGTTAAATGTCCCATTCTGGTCCACTATTCTGTCATTCCACACATGCACAAACACGTAGAAACACGTAGAAACACGTACAAACACGTACAAACTCACATAAACACACAAGCATGCATCCACACTCACATATTATATGCTCACCTTACCTTCCGTTCCATCGCCAGTCTCCTGGGACTTGCTGTTCTCCAGTACGGGCTGTGTATCGGGTTACCATAACGACGAGGGAGGAACTTCCGCTCCCAGCGCACTGACGTCAAAGGCAGAGCCGCTTGCCTCTGATTGGCCAGCGCGCTGCCTTTGAGTAGCGGTGACAGGAAGTTCCTGCTTCGTCGCTATGGATGTCGATACACAGCGTGGAGTGAAGCGGAGCAGCGAACTACAGGACCCAGGAGGCTAGTGATGAAACGGAAGGTGCACATATTATATGCTCACCTTACCTTCCATTCCACCGCCGGCCTCATGGTACTTGTAGTCCGCCGCGAGGACGTCGCGATGTACCCGGGAACTACAAGAACCATGAGACTGGCGGTGGAACGGAAGGTAAGGTGAGCATAATACTGTATGTGTGTGCGTGTGTGTGTGTTTGTGTGTGTTTGTGCGTACATGTGTGTGTTTGTGTGGACTGCAAGTGCGGGTCAGAGCGCGGTGGATGTACGGAACCGGAAGTGTGTGCGGTGAGAATTTTGCTCGTACAGCAAAGCTTTCTCGTAAACCGGGTTACAAATTTACAGAAAGCTTTGCTTGTTAAGCGAAATTCTCGTTAAGTGGGTTACTCGTTATGCGAGGTACCACTGTGTATCTGAAAATATCTGACTGGTTCTCTGTGTTTTTTCCATGCAGGTTCTTTGTACTTAGACCAAACTTTGCATCAGACTACATACAGTTTTATGTGTTTTTCAGAGGCAACAGTCCGTCTGGTTGGACCAGATCTTTGTGAAGGCCGTGTAGAGATCTTTTATGGCAATGCATGGGGAACAGTCTGTGCAGGCTCATGGGATTTAATTGATGCTGGTGTAGTGTGCAAAGAGCTGAATTGTGGAACAGCGATTGAAGCTTCAACAAATGGAAATTATGGGCAAGGTGCTCCATATAGTGGTTTGACTTATTTCCTATGTACTGGTGTTGAAAAAGAACTAATGGCCTGTCCTTTCACCATCCTGCCACACAGCCACATATATCTGTCTGATTCTGGAGTCAAGTGCACAGGTATGTAACATACAGTGGACTGCAGAACCAGTCACACAGAATAATGAAGCCAATCCTCCATCATGTCATGTACTGCAGTGAGTATATGCTTATATCAGTCTGCAAAATGAGTGTAAACTAATGGAGGTAGATACATAAGCGAACAATGCAATAACTGCTCTCTATGGCCTTGAATGTAATTTATCATTATTCTTAACAGTCAGAACATGGATAGATACCACACTTATCGCTCAGAATAACTCACATTTTATTTATCCTGTCTCCAAGGACTGCAGAGGATATGGCAAATCCAATTGTCCATTGTGTCATATACTGCTCTGGAAAGTCTTAATACTACTCTACTGGAGAAAGCAGTAAGTATCTTCAATTGCTCCTGCAGGCTAAATTTAGTTTTGCGTTGCTTCAAAAATAAGAATAAGAAATATTTTCTTTGCCTGGCCCTGGTCCAATTGCCACTTGAGTAGTCTACGGCTTATAGACCGGAGCCATGCAACAGTCCTACTACCTGCTGATATCTCTAGCACCTCTTGCAGCGCGGCCCTATACCACACCATGCATGCAATGCATGGTGCTGCAACAGTCTAAAATGTATACACCTGAACTTTTAATTTTCTGGAATACATGTGTGGCGCCCTGGACAAGCCAGGTCGTCACAGAACAACACCAACACACCCCACACTCCCGGTCAGGCACACCGAAGTCAGACAAAAACCCTTGTTGCCTTCCTCCAGGGGCTGATGTCCACACCAGGGGAAGGGCCAGGCGGTTGGTCCCGCCCACCGAGGAGTTCACAGTCCTGGAGGCGGGAAAGGTAGAAGAGTTGAGGTTGGGAAGTGAAAGTGGAAGGCGGGAAGTAGCAGTTGAGCAGGCAGAAAGTGGTCCGGGTGTGTGGCCCGGACGGATCAGCAAGGTTGGCAGACGGTGGTGACCGTCTGCAGGAGTGGCCTATTGGAGCTAGCCGTAAGGACCGTGGACGGGCGGTGGCCCGGCAGTACCGGACCGGTACGCAAAGAGAAGCCAGCACCATTCGGCAGGGGCTTACGGACCCCGGCAAGGCTAGGAGTCGCCGTGAATTTGCCAAATCCGTTAGCGAAGGGAACCTCCTGGGTTTCCCAGCAGCCAAGTCCCGACAGAAGGCAACAGTCCAACTGAGAGAAGGAAACACAGTCACCGCCAAGGCTAAAGTTCCCAGGGCCAGAGCCTGCGGGAAAAAAGGGTCTCCTTCAGCAACCTTCAAGCTGGGGAGCGGGTTACCGGTGAGAACCCATTGGAACCGTACATGTTACACAGGTGCAAGGAAAGGCAGTCACCATCAACCTGCCGGGAGGAGAAACACCGCAGCCGTCTGTGGGACCCGTCCATCCAGCAGTTTGTTTTACTGGAGACTCTGTGTACATCAATGGCTGAGTGAGTACCACCGTGCCGTACGGCACAGCGCTGCCCCCACGACCCTGCACCTCACCAGGCCCCGTAACCCGCCTGCCATCCATCCCTACCCCATTACCGGGCCCCGGGACAACCAACCCCCTACCCACGGAGGGGAGAACTAACATCCAGGCTGCTCCCTGTCACCGCTCCCGGGATCCAGAGCAGCGGTGGTGCCACAACTTCACCACAACCGTGGGTGGCGTCACGGACAATATCAAATCCCCACAATCAATTCCCCCCTTTTCACTCACGGGTGAGGAACGCCGCTCGAGTCCCCGGGATCCGGCCCACCGCTCGCGCCACCACGGAGCAGCAGCGGCCGGACCTGAGCAGTGGGAGAGCGCAGCGTCCCCTCCTCCGCCCGTGACACATGTGCAGCACATAATGGGTTAATTACTACTTTACCCCCAAAAACAGCATTCAGGTTAATTAGCAATTCAAAATAATTCAACACAACTAACTGATGACCACCCTATTCTACTCAATAAAGGGAGTAAAAACTTTATCCCAGGTATAGTAATGCAGCAATACATAACTTTATACCCCAGGTATAGTAATGCAGCAATACGTAACTTTACACCCCAGGTATAGTAATGCAGCAATGCGTAACTTTACACCCCAGGTATAGTGATACAGCAATACGTAACGTTACACCCCAGGTATAGTAATGCAGCAATACGTAACTTTACACCCCAGGTATATCTAAAAAAAAAAAATCATTACAAATTCAAAAAGCCACAAACACATGGACTTATAGGAGCAATACTCCAAACATAGCTGCATGGAGTTTCCCAGCTGAACAACTGATAGGGAAGATCCCTGCATGCAAATAAACTGAAAACAACCACAGCAAATGACAAACTCAGATAAGAGTAAAAGAACCAAACAACAAATAAAGAGCAAAGCACTTATCTGGGGTAAATGTGGTGTGGAGCAGAATGATGCAGGCTGGTGAACAAAGAACAACTGACATCCGGCATAGCCTGCTATCAGACCAGGGTTTAAATAGGCAGAGAGTTAGCAATGGAAACGCCCATTGCTCAACACACCTGGTCTATGTCCAAACCATTCCTGGCCACAAGAGGGAGCCTCCCAGCAGCCAAAGCATAACTGACATTCACAACACCAGGTATAGTGATGCAGCAATACATAACTTTACACCCCAGGTATAGTAATGCAGCAATATATAACTTTACACCCCAGGTATAGTGATGCAGCAATACGTAACTTTACACCCCAGGTATAATAATGCAGCAATATGTAACTTTACACCCCAGGTATAGTAATGCAGCAATACGTAACTTTACACCCCAGGTATAGTAATGCAGCAATACGTAACTTTACACCCCAGGTATAGTAATGCAGCAATACGTAACTTTACACCCCAGGTATAGTGATGCAGCAGTACGTAACTTTACACCCCAGGTATAGTGATACAGCAATACGTAACGTTACACCCCAGGTATAGTAATGCAGCAATACATAACTTTACACCCCAGGTATAGTAATGCAGCAATATATAACTTTACACCCCAGGTATAGTGATGCAGCAATACGTAACTTTACACCCCAGGTATAGTAATGCAGCAATACGTAACTTTACACCCCAGGTATAATAATGCAGCAATACGTAACTTTACACCCCAGGTATAGTGATGCAGCAATACATAACTTTACACCCCCGGTATAGTGATACAGCAATACGTAACGTTACACCCCAGGTATAGTAATGCAGCAATACGTAACTTTACACCCCAGGTATAGTGATGCAGCAATATGTAATTTAATCAATAAGGGAGGGAAGGTTTTGCTGCCTACTGACTTCAGGAAGTGAAAATTTCAGGTGAGTAGATTGTAGACTTTCTTGGACGTCCTTCAGCAGCACATAATGGAATTTGTAAAGCAATAAATAAACAAACGAAACATTTTAGGGATTTTAGGGTAGGGAACAGAAACCAGCTGCTTGCACCAGCACGCTTTTGCTGAAGGCTGAACCCTCTGTAGCAGAGATGTCTAATCTGTAATGCTTCACAAAGGTAGATGACAGGGTGGCAGATCTACAGGCGTGCTCTAGTGGAACATGTGCAAATTCCGTCCAAAAGCTGGAGGTTGCTCTAGTGAAGTGAACTCTGACTGGAAACAGTGGATCTTGGGGATTCAGCAGGCATTCCATATTAGCTCTCTGATCCATTTTGCCAATGCAACCTTTAGTAGCTCACTTGCCCTGGTTTTGCTGCTGAGTTGCACAAACATATTCTCTTCTCTGAAAACTTGGGTTCTTTGAAGATAAAGAAGGATTATCCTTCTGACATCTAACAAATGTAAATGTTGTTCTTTCTCTTCAGGATTAGGAAAAAGATCAGTTGCACCACCTTTTGATTAATGTAGGCCAAATTCACTTTAGTGACAAATTTTGGCATAAGTCTGAGGGCAATATGTTCTGGGAAGATACATAAGTAAGGCCATATGCACACGGTGAGTTTTATCTGCAGTGTTTGTAAGCCAAAACCAGCAGTGGGACAATCAGAGGAAAAGTATAACAGAAATACGGGCACAACTTCTGCGTTTTTTACCCACTTCTGGTTTTGGCTTACAAATATTGAAGTAAAATAAACGCACCCAATACTCAATGTGTGCACATAGCCTAAGGATCTCTTGCAGACCATGCTTGAATCTCCCCTGGTTGTTCAAAGCGAAACTCCTGCAAGACCTTCAGTACCAAGGCCAGATCCCGGGAGAGCACTGGAGCTCGGAAGGGATATGTTAGGTCTTAATAGCTTTGAAAATGTGTGCATAAGGTGGTGACCTGAAAATGAGCAATTCAGATTCAGCATTTATAGCTGAAAATTGAGACAAAGTAGTTGTTCCACAACCAAAGTACATTTGAATTAATAGATCTTGGAATAAAACTAAGTTCCACAATTGGATGTGTTAAGAAATGTTCTGTGCTGAGATAATCTTATATATGTGCCCCTGCTTTGTACTGTGTAATGGCAGTGTCTGACCGTACTGGGACTTGGTCGGGACATACCACATCTTATGGGCAGGAGAAGTAAAATATTGTACAAACAGCTTGGGATCGCAGATGCTGCTTTCTGTGAGGTAAAACATTTCCCTGCCTGTTTAAAAAGAGATAGAATCAGCTGTTATCCCATGCTGTGCTATCTATATATTCTCTTTCGCATCCTCCCCAACCCAGGAGATGTGGTATGATAAGACCACGTCCCTGTACGGTCAGACACAGCTATTACACATTACACAGCAGGGGCGCAGTTTTAAGATTCTCTCAGCACAGGAATATTTTTTTAACACATCCAATTATGGAAATTATTATTCCAAGATCTATTAATTAAAAAGTACTTTGTTCATAGGACAACCCATTTAACAGTGGTAAGCTTTAATCACATCTCAAATCCTGATTGAAGAAACTGTAGGAAGGAACCTTAAACTCCGATTCAGCTATACAGAAAAACACTACATAGAACAGAGATCTTCCATATCCTAGAATAGATGTTATGCTTAGTTGGTTTTCTGGCCGCAGACAAGGTCGCAAACAATTGATCTGAGAAGCCCTAAAGGTGTTGTCACACACAGCGACAACGACATCGCTGCTAAGTCGCCATTTTCTGTGACATAGCAGCGACCTCAACAGCGACGTCGCTGTGTGTGACACATAACAACGATCAGACCTCTGCTGCGAGATCGCTGCTCGCTCTTGTATATTCCAGGTCATTTTTTGATCGCTGCTATCCCGCAGCTTGGTCCTTTGCTTCCCATACAGAGCAAGTTTTTAACTGCAGGTGAAATTACACATAGGTTAGGGACCCCAAAATTAGAGATTACCTTGGCGCTTGGTTTTGGGGCTCCTTTGCAATGATCAATACAATGGCTAAACATCTCTCATTCCTATTATTCATTGCAGTTATGCACATACAATTTTCATGTTTTTCACTTTTTTCAGATAGTCCATTGTATTTTTCAGTCTAGTATTCCCATAGCAGTTCTGCTTTTCATTATTCCCCTATACATTGTGACTGGTGTGCAACTCTTTATCCTATTGTTTAGTTGTATATTTTTGAGTCTTGCACCTTGTTCACACCATAGGTGTTCCAGACATACATTCTTTAATTAGTATGCTCTTACGTTTAATACCCCCTGAATGTGGAAAGCTGACATCCTAAGAAGATTTCTTTCTACTCAGTTGAATAGCTGTTGACATTTTGCTGCCAAAGACAGACTCTTGATGCCCCTACTTGTTAATGTAAAAGACAGAGGCCAGGTTATTGGACCAAAACAAACAACTTTCTGAAATAGAATAGACTGAAAATCACACTGGGATTCGGTAACAGAAGAAGCGCATGCAAGACCAGATGTCGAGTGCACACTCCTTACATGTCTTTCATCAGACTTCACACTACACTACGCAAGTGTGGGACTCCTGCCACCGACTCCTTGAGACAGAGTGATTAGACAAGTCAGTAGTGGTAAGAACAGCATGCGGAGTAAAATATTATGGAGGATACAGTACCCTGAACCACCAAGACCACACAGCCAAACCAACCTGGGCCCAATGTAAATAAGCTTTGACTGAGGGACAAAATATAATTGTATACAACCAGCCATATCTTCTACCCTGAAGGACAAGAGAACACCTCTTTTATACAAGAAGGAATATTCACTGGAGGAGCTCGGGATGTGTTACGGTTATGCCTCGAACCGGTCTAGTCCAGTCATTGACTCCCACATTTGGGTCGGTTAACTATGCAGCGCCACCTGGCCATTGCTTAAGGCATCAGGTGGCTAGAGTTTTGTACCATCCTGAGCCTAAGTGCTCATGCAGCCACACTGAGCATGTGCGTGATGTCATTGATGACAAGCCGGCTACTGATTGGTCATCAGTAACATCAGCAATGAAGTGTCAGTTGCTGATTGGTCATCATGACTTCAGCAATGACGTGGCAGCTCCTGTATTGCTGCAGCCGATGCCATTACCACATGCCATGTGGTCTGGGCCAGGGTGGCGGCTATAAAAGGTCTGTAGCTCCGCCCATCGGGGGGGCACGAGCGTCATTATGCATGCTGACAGCAAAGGCTGTATTCCCGGCTGTCAGAGTGAGTGGGTTCCAGCGCCATTGTAAGTCTGCAGTGCTTGTGGCAGATCCGTGTATATGTGCAGTGTGATTCTGAATTTAGGGCAGGTGCTGATACCAGGTACTCGTATCTAGGTACAAACTGTGTCTCGGGACGGTGAGGGATTAGGGTCCTTCCGGACAAGACCTTGCCTCCTACGCACACGCCCCGTCTGCAGTGGCAGACTTGTGTGTGTGAGCCAGCTTTGGGTGCCCAGTGACGCTAACTGGGTGACCTTCACGGTCTGATGTGCCCCTGTACGCACGTGACTGGCTCAGTGTTTACGTTCCAGGTTGCCAGTGACACTAACTGGGTAGCCTTCACGGTCTGACGTGCCCCTATACGCACGTGACCGGCTCAGTGGTTATGTTCCAGGTTGCCAGTGATGCTAACTGGGTAGCCTTCACGGTCTGACGTGCCCCTGTACGCACGTGACCGGCTCAGTGGTTACGTTCCAGGTTTCCCAGTGACGCTAACTGGGTTACCTTTCGGTTTTGACATGTTCCTACATACGTGACCGTTCTCTGTTGCGTTTTCGTTGCTTTTGGCGTTTTGCTACACACGTGACCATTAATTGTGCACCTGTGAGGTTAACAGGGACACGCTACATGTAGGAGTGTGCCTTTACAACATCTCCTTCGTTTCTTTTTTGGTCTCCTGAGTTGATGTAATCCGTTCTTCTGTCCTTAGTGGCTTTAACACCTGCCCGGCGGACGTGGGGCAACGATTGATATTATATTATTTTTTATTTTTTTTATTTCAATCGTCCCCTCCGTAACAGGATATTTGATATACAGAGTATAAATACAGAACCTGCACTAACAGGTGTGAGGTTTTTACTCCCATTATTGTATAGAATAGGGTGATGGTAAGTTAGTTGGGGTTAATTAATTTTAATTGCTTATTAACCAGTCTTGTTTTTTGGGCTAGGGGTAAAGTATTAACCTATTATATACTGCCATCAGACGTCCAAGAACTTATAATGTGATAGGGTCTGTTGGGTGAACTCTTAACCAGAGATCACTAGTTGCCTACTGCCTGGCCTAATTGGTATAGACAAAGTGCATGCATAAAAGAATTCACACCAGACACAGTCAGATATGAAATCTCTTCTTGGTCACAGTAAAAATGGCAGCCAAAGAGACTGAGTACAGAGCGTGCGTCTTCTGATATAGGCTAGAGGCGTACACAAGTTCGGATATGCCCATTTAGTGGGACAGTTCATGGGCTAGCCAATGGGGAGATCTGTGTTGCTGTTGATGGGCGGGTCTGACTTCAGTGGAAAAATCCATGGTGTCATCTGATCTTTGGTTTGGTCCTGTAGCTTGACCAGGGGTATTTCCTTATATGGTGGTCTTTTTACATCTGGACATTCCTTGCATTCCAAGCAAGGTGTGGAGAACAGGAAATAGCAGCCATCTTTAAATCTGTGTCATGTATATGATCTGAAACCTTAATTATGTAAGGCAAATCGACATATTTCCCACAATCACTTGTCAAGAGGTTAATTAAGTATTTGATGGAAAGGTCCTCCTCAACAGGTCTACCAATCAGAGGTGGCCTTAAGAGTGCCAGCAGGTATGAGGTTCCAGCAGCCACATTGGTAGTCCAGGGTTCTGCCACTCTTTTTGCTCAACCTTAGTAGTTTTATGTTCTAATCACTTTACTCAATATTCTTACTTTAATATTATTTCACACACTTTAGACTGATGTAAAGCAAAATGGCTGTGCATTAGCTGTTCTGCCTGCGTGTTTTTGACAGATGTTGGAAAAAACAGGAATATGTTTAATGCAAGTTCCTTTGTTCTAAAGGTAGATATCCCTTTGCCCATTGGGAATATAAGAATGCTCGGCTGAACTTTTCTAAAAGTGGAAAAGTCCTTTAAGTAGTCTTAATTTTAATTTTGTATCTAATCTGAACCTTTAAAAATAAAAATGTTGTCAGATTAAATATGTGCAGCAAAGTGATTTTTAATACATAATGTCATATTCAAAACTTTTGTGTAAAATTAAAATACAATGTTCATAATAGTAATACTTTTATTGGCTAAACAAAAGTGACATTTCTGAAACGTGCAAGTATTCTCTTCTTGGTAGCCAAAAAACAAATCACTACTATCATATGATCAACTTTTGTGACAACAAAGTGTATAAAAAGGATAAGGCAACACTTTCTTTTTTGCTCCCATTTTGAATGAACTAAACTCAAAGATATGAGACTTTTTCTATGTATACTAAAGGACTTTTTCTCTCAAATATTGTTCACTAATTTTTCTAAACCTGTGTTAGGCCTGTTTAACACGCCAGTGAAAAACACAGACGTGGGTTGTCCATGTGCACTCCGTGATTGCACATGGACGTATAATCTCCTGTCCCGTTCCTGCTGTCCATGGTGCTGAAGTCTCCTGATCTGCAGAATCTGGCCCCTGCTGTTTCTCACCTCTGCAGCTACATCTGGGTCGGCTCTGGCTACATACATTAATATGCATGTCATAATGAGCCGGCCAGGAAGCTGCAGACAACAGAGGCTGCACAGAGCGTCGCTGGAGAAGGTGAGTTGAAAATGTTTTTTTATTTTCAATGTACGTTTTTTTTCTGGTACGTGTTTCACGGATCACATCATAGTGTGGTCCGTGGGACATCAGTAATGCCAGAAAAAAACTGACTCGTCTCCGTGCGACAATCTTTGACACCCATGTACGCCGCACGGATACACGGTCAGTGAAAAATCACTGATGTGTGCGCAGACCCATTGATTATAATGAGTCTGCGTACAGTGCTGGCCAAAAGTATTGCCACCCCTGCAATTCTGTCAGAGAATACTCAGTTTCTTCCTGAAAATGATTGCAATCACAAATTCTTTGCTATTATTATCTTCATTTAATTTGTCTTCAATGAAAAAAGAAAAAATTGTCATAAAGCCAAATTGGATATAATTCCACACCAAACATAAAAAAGGGGGTGGACAAAAGTATTGGCACTGTTTGAAAAATCATGTGATGCTTCTCTAATTTGTGTAATTAACAGCACCTATAACTTACCTGTGGCACCTAACAAGTGTTGGCAATAACTAAATCACACTTTCAGCCAGTTGACATGGATTAAAGTTGACTCAACCTCTGTCCTGTGTCCTTGTGTGTACCACATTGAGCATGGAGAAAAGAAAGAAGACCAAAGAACTGTCTGAGGACTTGAGAATCCAAATTGTGAGAAAGCATGAGCAATCTCAAGGCTACAAGTCCATCTCCAAAGACCTGAAAGTTCCTGTGTCTACGGTGCGCAGTGTCATCAAGAAGTGTAAAGCCTATGGCACTGTGGCTAACCTCCCTAGATGTGGAAGGAAAAGAAAAATTGACGAGAGATTTCAACACAAGATTGTGCGGATGGTGGATAAAGAACCTTGACTGACATCCAAACAAGTTCAAGCTGCCCTTCAGTCCGAGGGTACAACAGTGTCAACCCGTTTATCAGTTGGCGTCTGAATGAAAAGGGACTGTATGGTAGGATACCCAGGAAGACCCCACTTCTTACCCCGACACATAAAAAAGCCAGGCTGGAGTTTGCCAAAACTTACCTGAGAAAGCCTAAAACGTTTTGGAAGAATGTTCTCTGGTCAGATGAGACAAAAGTAGAGCTTTTTGGGAAAAGCCATCAACATAGAGTTTACAGGAAAAAGAAAGAGGCATTCAAAGAAAAGAACACGGTCCCTACAGTCAAACATGGCGGAGGTTCCCTGATGTTTTGGGGTTGCTTTGCTGCCTCTGGCACTGGACTGCTTGACCGTGTGCATGGCATTGTGAAGTCTGAAGACTACCAACAAATTTTGCAGCATAATGTAGGGCCCAGTGTGAGAAAGCTGGGTCTCCATCAGAGGTCATGGGTCTTCCAGCAGGACAATGACCCAAAACACACTTCAAAAAGCACTAGAAAATGGTTTAATAGAAAGCACTGGAGACTACTAAAGAGGCCAGCAATGAGTCCAGGGACCTGGAGCAGTTTGCCAAAGAAGAATGGTCTAAAATTACAGCAGAGCATTGTAAGAAACTCATTGATGGTTACTGGAAGCGGTTGTGCGCAGTTATTTTGGCTAAAGGTTGTGCAACCAAGTATTAGGCTAAGGGTGCCAATACTTTTGTCTGGCCCATTTTTGGAGTTTTGTATGAAATGATCAATGATTTGATTTTTGTTTCATTCTCTTTTGTGTTTTTTCATTGCAAGCAAAATAAATGAAGATAATAATACCAAAGAATTTGTGATTGCAATCATTTTCAGGAAGAAACTGAGTATTCTCTGATAGAATTGCAGGGGTGCCAATACTTTTGGCCAGCACTGTATGTTCGTGATTCTGGTACGTATAAAAAAAAAAGCACAAACGTACCAGAATCACTGACAAGCGAAACAGGCCTTAGTTAGCACTTTTTCTTTGCCGAGATCATTCATCCAACTAACAGGTGTGATATATTAAGATGCTGATTAGACAGCATGATTATTGCACAGGTGTGTCTTAGCGTGCCTTTAATAAAAGGATACTTTAAAATGTGCAGTTTTACAGTATTGGAAGGGTCTGGGGAGTCAGAAATTCAGTGAGTGTTTGGTGTGATCATTGTTTGCCTCACACAATGTAACAAATCTCCTTCGCATAGAGTTAATCAGGTTGTTGATTGTAGCCTGTGTAATGTCGATCCACTCCTCTTCAATGGCTGCAAAGTTGCTGGATATTGGTAGGAACCTGAATTCGCTGTCCGGAGAATCCCAAACATGCTCAATAGGTGACATGTCCAGTGAGTATGCTGGCCATGCAAAAACTGGGATGTTTTCAGCTTTCAGGATTTTTTTTGCCCTGTCAGGAAAAAAAAAATAATTCTAACGCATCCGTGATTTCTTGAAGCTTAATATATTTATACAGATTATTATGACTGTAATTACCAGCAGTTATAAAGTTTACAGTGAATGCAGCTAATGTCTTTATATCAGAATAATGGGCTATAAGACATGTATCACTTACAATCATAAGTATTTATTATAGATTTCCAATGTGTCCATGGCTGTGCATTGAGTTATTTAGAGGACACATCAAATCTACACTGCTATACATTGTATTGAACTGTTATATCTTCATTGTTGTCCCATGAAGATATAAAATATTTAGAAAAATGTGAGAGGGGTATATACAGTTAGGTCCAGAAATATTTGGACAGTGACACAGTTTTCGCGAGTTGGGCTCTGCATGCCACCACATTGGATTTGAAATGAAACCTCTACAACAGAATTCAAGTGCAGATTGTAACATTTAATTTGAAGGTTTGAACAAAAATATCTGATAGAAATTGTAGGAATTGTACACATTTCTTTACAAACACTCCACATTTTAGGAGGTCAAAAGTAATTGGACAAATAAACCAAACCCAAACAAAATATTTTTATTTTCAATATTTTGTTGCGAATCCTTTGGAGGCAATCACTGCCTTAAGTCTGGAACCCATGGACATCACCAAACGCTGGGTTTCCTCCTTCTTAATGCTTTGCCAGGCCTTTACAGCCGCAGCCTTCAGGTCTTGCTTGTTTGTGGGTCTTTCCGTCTTAAGTCTGGATTTGAGCAAGTGAAATGCATGCTCAATTGGGTTAAGATCTGGTGATTGACTTGGCCATTGCAGAATGTTCCACTTTTTAGCACTCATGAACTCCTGGGTAGCTTTGGCTGTATGCTTGGGGTCATTGTCCATCTGTACTATGAAGCGCCGTCCGATCAACTTTGCAGCATTTGGCTGAATCTGGGCTGAAAGTATATCCCGGTACACTTCAGAATTCATCCGGCTACTCTTGTCTGCTGTTATGTCATCAATAAACACAAGTGACCCAGTGCCATTGAAAGCCATGCATGCCCATGCGATCACGTTGCCTCCACCATGTTTTACAGAGGATGTGGTGTGCCTTGGATCATGTGCCGTTCCCTTTCTTCTCCAAACTTTTTTCTTCCCATCATTCTGGTACAGGTTGATCTTTGTCTCATCTGTCCATAGAATACTTTTCCAGAACTGAGCTGGCTTCATGAGGTGTTTTTCAGCAAATTTAACTCTGGCCTGTCTATTTTTGGAATTGATGAATGGTTTGCATCTAGATGTGAACCCTTTGTATTTACTTTCATGGAGTCTTCTCTTTACAGTTGACTTAGAGACAGATACACCTACTTCACTGAGAGTGTTCTGGACGTCAGTTGATGTTGTGAACGAGTTCTTCTTCACCAAAGAAAGTATGCGGCGATCATCCACCACTGCTGTCATCCGTGGACGCCCAGGCCTTTTTGAGCTCCCAAGCTCACCAGTCAATTCCTTTTTTCTCAGAATATACCCAACTGTTGATTTTGCTACTCCAAGCATGTCTGCTATCTCTCTGATGGATTTTTTTCTTTTTTTTTAGCCTCAGGATGTTCTGCTTCACCTCAATTGAGAGTTCCTTAGACCGCATGTTGTCTGGTCACAGCAACAGCTTCCAAATGCAAAACCACACACCTGTAATCAACCCCAGACCTTTTAACTACTTCGTTGATTACAGGTTAATGAGGGAGATGCCTTCAGAGTTAATTGCAGCCCTTAGAGTCCCTTGTCCAATTACTTTTGGTCCCTTGAAAAAGAGGAGGCTATGCATTACAGAGCTATGATTCCTAAACCCTTTCTCCGATTTGGATGTGAAAACTCTCATATTGCAGCTGGGAGTGTGCACTTTCAGCCCATATTATATATATAATTGTATTTCTGAACATGTTTTTGTAAACAGCTAAAATAACAAAACTTGTGTCACTGTCCAAATATTTCTGGACCTAACTGTATATACAGTGCTGGCCAAAAGTATTGGCACCCCTGCAATTCTGTCACATAATACTCAGTTTCTTCTTGAAAATGATTGCAATCACAAATTCTTTGGTATTATTATCTTCATTTATTTTGCTTGCAATGAAAAAACACAAAAGAGAATGAAACAAAAATCAAATCATTGATCATTTCACACAAAACTCTAAAAATGGGCCAAACAAAAAAATTGGCACCCTTAGCCTAATACTTGGTTGCACAACCTTTAGCCAAAATAACTGCGAACGACCGCTTCCAGTAACCATTAATGAGTTTCTTACAATGCTCTCCTGGAATTTTAGACGATTCTTCTTTGGCAAACTGCTCCAGGTCCCTGAGATTTGAAGAGGGCCTTCTCCAAACTGCCATTTTGAGATCTCTCTACAGGTGTTCTTTGGGATTCAGGTCTGGACTCATTGCTGGCCACTTTAGTAGTCTCCAGTGCTTTCTCTCAAACTATTTTCTAGTGCTTTTTGAAGTGTGTTTTGGGTCATTGTCCTGCTGGAAGACCCATGACCTCTGAGGGAGACCCAGCTTTCATACACTGGGCCCTACATTATGCTGCACAATTTGTTGGTAGTCTTCAGACTTCACAATGCCATGCACACGGTCAAGCAGTCCAGTGTCAGAGGCAGCAAAACATCATGCCATCCGCCATGTTTGACTGTAGGGACCATGTTCTTTTCTTTGAATGCCTCTTTTTTTTTTTTCCTGTAAACTCTATGTTGATGGCTTTTCCCAAAAGCTCTACTTTTGTCTCATCTGACCAGAGAACATTCTTCCAAAACGTTTTAGGCTTTCTCAGGTAGGTTTTGGCAAACTCCAGCCTGGCTTTTTTATGTGTCAGGGTAAGAAGTAGGGTCTTCCTGGGTATCCTACCATACAGTCCCTTTTCATTCTGAGGCTGACGGATAGTACTGGTTGACAATGTTGTACCCTCGGAATGAAGGGCAGCTTGAACTTGTTTGGATGTTAGTCGAGGTTCTTTATCCACCATCCGCACAATCTTGCGTTGAAATCTCTCGTCAATTTTTCTTTTCCTTCCACATCTAGGGAGGTTAGCCACAGTGCCATGGGCTTTAAACTTCTTGATGACACTGCGCACCGTAGACACAGGAACTTTCAGGTCTTTGGAGATGGACTTGTAGTGATGGACTTGAACTTTAATCTATGTCAACTGGCTGCAAGTGTGATTTAGTTATTGCAAACACCTGTTAGGTGCCACAGGCAAGTTACAGGTGCTGTTAATTACACAAATTAGAGAAGCATCACATGATTTTTCAAACAGTGCCAATACTTTTGTCCACCTCCTTTTTTATGTTTGGTGTGGAATTATATCCAATTTGGCTTTATGACAATTTTTTTTATTTACATTGAAGACAAATTAAATGAAGATAATAATACCAAAGAATTTGTGATTGCAATCATTTTCAAGAAGAAACTGAGTATTATCTGACAGAATTGCAGGGGTGCCAATACTTTTGGCCAGCACTGTGTTTGTATATATGTGTGTATATATGTGTGTATATATGTATATAATATATATAATGACACACACACAGTGGGTACAGAAAGTATTTAGACCCCTTTTTAAATTTTTCACTTTTTGTTTCATATATTTCAAGAAATATAGAAATTGTTGCAAATTTATTAAACAAGAAAAACTGAAATATCACATGGTCATAAGTATTTAGATCCTTTGCTCAAACATTCATATTTAAGTCACATGCTGTCCATTTCCTTGTGATCCTCCTTGAGATGGTTCTACTTTTTCATTGGAGTCCAGCTGTGTTTTATTAAACTGATAGGACTTACGGAGGCAATGCCATTGAACCTCGACCCGTTGGCCCTGGATTATCTGCATTTGAATTTTAATTTCCGCTGGAAGTCAGATGCGGTCAAGTACCTGGGGGTCAACTTGGCATCTACTTATGACTCCCTCTATAACCTTAACTTTCCCCCCCTTTTCCGAGAGCTGAGGGCCCTTTTGAGTAAATGGATGCCCCTGCCCCTTTCGTGGATGGCGGCGGTAAAAATGAGCTTGCTTCCCAAACTTCTATATTTCTTTGAAAACCTTCCAGCTAAGGTGCCAATGAAGGAACTAAAGGCCCTCCAAGCGGCTATCTTGAGATTCATCTGGTGCAATAAATGCCATAGGGTAGCCAGGGAGGTGCTGATGGCCCGTAGGGACAGGCGTGGGCTTTCCGTCCCGGACATTCTAAAATACTACTGGGCGGCTCATCTCAGGAGGATCCCCTGTTGGGTGTCCCTTTGGGCATACAACAGGTGGACCGAAATTGAAAAGCTCTGGCTGGCGCCTATACACCCAAATGCGCTCCTGTGGCCCCCGGCCCGGTGCGAATCACTCCCCCCTCTTCTTGGATCGATGCAGTTTATTAGGGACCTCTGGGCATTTTATATTAGAAAATTTCCTCTGGCGTCCCCCTGCTCCCCTTTGGTGTCCTTCATATACCAACCCCTGCTTGCAAGCAGTTTGGAGTCAGACATGGTGCACCCTTGGCTCAGGGCAGGCCTTTTCAGATTTGCAGATATTATAGATGGAAACACAATGCAGATCCATTCCTTTGAGTTTCTCAGAGACAAATTTTCCCTCTCTAATCGAGAATTTTTCCAATACCTGCAGATCAGAGACTTGGCTGGCTCCTTGTTTGGAAGGGCAGGGGTCTCGGTCCCCACAGACTTTGAAAAAATTTGCAGAAGGGGCACAGACACCAAGGGTCTGATCTCAGAAATTTACATGTTGCTTTCTGAGCTTCGGGACGGGCCTGAGGGGATTTTTCCATACATGCGGAAATGGGAGTCTCTATTGGGAAGGCGGGTTCTACCTCGGGAATGGACAGCAATTTGGGGCAACGCCGCCAAGACATCAATTTGCACATTATATAAAGAGAATATCTACAAAATTTTGTTGTTTTGGTACCACACTCCAGACTTCCTTCATGGCTTAGACCCCTCTATACCAGCTTGCTGCTGGAGATGCGGGGGGAGCACGGGCACCATTTTACATATATTCTGGTCCTGTCCAGGGATGGTCCCCTTCTGGGAGCAGGTAAAGGGGTTGATCCATAAAGTACTTTATATAGAGGTAGATCTTGATCCCTTGATCTATGTTCTGGGCCTTGGGATTGGGGGCCTGGGTAAAACGGCCTCTAAGCTTATGTCTCACATCCTTACAGCGGCCAGGTGCCTAATAGCAAGGAATTGGAGGCAGCCAGGGACCCCCTCACTCCAGAGCCTCAAGTATAGATTACTAGATGTTAGATGCATGGAACACCTTATGGCACTATTGAATGACACAATGGAACGCTTCCGGGCGGTATGGTCACCATGGGACTGCTATGCGGGGGGTGAGGACCTGTAAGACCCAGGCCTGTAGGCCCTAGGGAAACTGTCTGGATTCTTGTATTCTTCCTCTCCCTCCTTAACCCCCCCTCACTTGTCTTGTCATTGTCTGTCTAGTTGTGAAGTTTGTTATACTTTGGTACCCAATGGTATTCATAACCATTAGTAAGGTGTCCCTCAAGTCGCAGCGGCCTCACCTTCAGTTTGAGGTAACTCATGTCTGCGGGGTAGGCGCTTTGGCGTGGAATTTTACCACCAGGTACCGCGACTTTATTCATTGTACTTATTCTTTATGGGGACATGTGTCTCAAAAATTGTGATTTTCTTTTACTTTTTATTTCCTGTACATAAATTGAAAATCTTAATAAAAATTTAAAGTTTAAAAAAAAAAACTGATAGGACTTGACTTGGAAAGCCACATGTGGCACCCTGAGGCTTCAGTTGCCACAGAGTATTGCATCTGTTTTAAGATTGTAATTCTCTCCCGGGTAAGAAGAGGTTAATCACTGGTTTGTTTCACATACACTAAATCCTGAGCTCATAACTTACATAAAACACCACACACAGGAAACCAGGTTGGGGAAATCCCCCAGCACTGCTGAGTCATTCCTGAGGGGGGGGCACTCTCTGAGAGTAGCAAGACAAGCAGTTTCACTTTTAGTCAGAGTACAGCCCAGGACAGAGAACAGAGCAGACAGCCTTGAGGGAGCAGCGTTTAACAGGCTGGCCCTGGGACGGGAGACAGGTGGAGATAGTGCGGTGTTGTGGCCCCTGGGACTGAGTCTGCAGCAGTGAGACTGAAAGACGGCGAGAGACAGAGGCAGCTGGTGGAGATATTGGGATAAGAGGAGATGGTAGCTGGGGTCGAACCTAACCGTTCCCACAGTGCCAGCGCAATTCGCAGTGCAGGACCCTTGGTTGGGGACACCTTCACGGACTCCAACAAGTCTGCAGGCGATGGGGATTTCATGTCCCATCGTCCACTACCCACTTTCCCGGAGCACAGTGACATATGGGATCCTGGGTCAGGGCTACAGTCGGACCCCATGGCGAGGACCCGCATCACCTGCATACGGGACGGGACACTTAACACCGACAGCAGGGTCCCAAATTGCTTCAGGCTATGAGGAACCATGTGTCAGCGCAAGGAGGAAGGTCTCGCACATTTCCACAGACACCGGTGATTGCCTCTAATTCACCCGGGATCGGCTGGAGTCCATCTATTTCGGCAGAGAGCAGCACGTCCGGGGCACCTTAAGAACTGTGAGTAAACGGAACTTTGAACCACAGCCCTTTGTGTCGCCCTTGTCATTGCCGGCACCGCCGTCCCACGCTTTGGCACCATTAGCCGTCCCCATCGTCCTCATCCTCCCTGGGGCTCGCTCCACCTGTGGGGAGCTTAACTATCTAAGCTGCATTAACATCAGCCCCAGAGGAAAGCAACATCTCGCAGCGGCGGCTAATCCCTGGCCACACACCACGGGTGGTGCTGCAAAGCATCCCCCATTCCCATCCAACACCTCCCCTGGAAGAGGAAAAGTCACAGGAAAGGTTGGCGGCGGAGTTGGCCGAGACCCCAGTCACCGCTGGAACCGGTGACACGCTTCCCATGGACCCTTCACCCTCCTTCCATCAGCCCTTTTACAACGGACAACTTGCACCTGTTTGTTCGTCATTTACATGTAGCCGACGGAGCCACGGAGCTGGGTCAGGCCAGTCACAGCAGAACCCCACAAAACCACCGGCCCGGTGACGAATAGCCCTTAGGCCTCGTGGGGCGCTACACACACACACACACACACACCTGTCTATACAAGAGCTCACAGTGCATGTCGAACCAAATGAGAATCATGAGGTCAAATGAACTGCCCAAGGAGCTCAGAGACAGAATTGTGGCAAGGCACAGATCTGGCCAAGGTTACAAAACCATTTCTGCAGTACTCAAGGTTCCTAAGAGCACAATGGCCTCCATAATCCTTAAAAGGAATAGGTTTGGGACCACCAGAACACTTCCTAAACCTGCCGTCCAGCCAAACTGAACAACCGTAGGAGAAGAGCCTTGGTGAGAGAGGTAAAGAAGAACCCCAAGATCACTATGGCTGAGCTCCAGAGATGCAGTAGGGAAATGGGAGAAAGTTCCACAAAGTCAACTATCACTGCAACCCTCTACTAGCCTGGCCTTTAAGGCAGAGTGGCCCAAAAGAAGCCTCTCCTCAGTGTAAGACCTAAGAAAGCCCGCATAGAGTTTGCAGAAAAACACATGAGGGACTCCCAGACTAGGAGTTAATAAGATTCTCTGATCTGATGAGACAAAGATAGAACTTTCTGGTGATAATTCTAAGTGGTATATGTAGAGAAAACCAGGCACTGCTCATCACCTGCCCAATAAAATCCCAACAGTGAAACATGATGGTGGCAGCATCATGCTATGGAGATGTTTTTCAGCTGCGTGCACATGACGACTGGTTGCAATTGAAGGAAAGATGAATTTGGCCAAGTACAGAGATATATCCTGGAAGAAAACCTCTTCCAGAGTGCTCTGGACCTCTGACTTGGCCGAAGGTTCATCTTTCAACAAGACAGTGACCCTAAGCACACAGCTAAAATAACAAAGGAGTGGCTTCAGTTCAACTCTGTGACCATTCTTGACTGCCCCAGCCAGAGCCCTGACCTAAACCCAAATGAGCATCTCTGGAGAGACCTGAAAATGGCTGTCCACCAACATTCACCATCCAACCTGACAGAACTGGAAAGGATCTGCAAGGAAGAATGTCAGAAGATCATCAAATCCAGGTGTGAAAAATTTGTTGCACCATTCCCAAGAAGACTCATGGCTGTACTAACTCAAAAGGGTGCTTCTACTCAATACTGAGCAAAGGGTCTGAATACTTATGAGCATATCATATTTCATTTTTTTTTTATCAATAAATTTGCAAATTTCATCTGGGTTTTTTTCTGTCAAGATGGGGTGCAGAGTGTACATTAATGAGAAAAAAATAAACTTTTTTGAATTTACCAAATGGCTGCAATGAAACAAAGAATAAAAAATTGAAAGGGGTCCGAATACATTCCATATCCATTATATGTAATTTATTTTCTTAATGCCCTCTCTTGTTATGTGTAACACAGTACATTATATATCAGATTTAGGGGGCGTGGCCTGGACAAGGAGGGATAGAGAAGTGAAGTGTCTTTGCTCCTACCCTGACCCGGGCATTTATAGCACCAGAGTATCATCAACCGGATTTCTGAGCAGCGAATGGGCAATAGGAAAAGGAGAGGAGGCCCCCGTCTCATTTTTAAAACACCGGACACATCAACGCGTGACATTAGGAGCTATCTGAGGGATCCGGTGCAGGCAGCCCCTGAGCACAAGGTGGTGGATGCAGCGAGGCACACGAGAAGCGGCCGCTCGCTGGGTGCAGCAGCGGCGGCAGCAGCGGCAGCTGAAGATCCGGAGAACGTGGGCGACGTCCGGGCTCCGACTGCTGAAATACGCAGTAATAGGGAGCGGGCACAGGTCAGTAAGGGGCAGGCCGGAGCGGCACCCCAGGCGAGAAGACAAAATGGCGCTGTGGCCCTGAACGCCGGCGGGACAGAGATGGCGAACACGGACTGCACTCAGGCGGCACTTACCTTGGCTGGATCGAGGGAGGAGGGCGGTGATGTCGGGGGGTCCCTGACTGTGGAGGTTCCATCTGGCCCCACTTCCTCCGGAGGATCGCTAGTTACTCTGGGCCTGGAGGCTCGGACGGGGGAGGGGAGGAGGGCCGCTTCACCCGGCCACTGTGCTGCTGCTTGTACGGAGCTGTGCGTCTTCCCTGTGCAGATGGGAACCACTGAGACTGTGTTCTTTAGAGGGAGCTCCCCTGTAAGCCCGTGTTTCTCAGCTGCTATACTTAATAGTGCTGCTCAAGAGGCCGGGCCCCCTGGCACCAGCGGGGGAATAGGCCACACAGATCATCAGCCTTTGCTTCAGATGTGGAGGGTGTTGGAGGGCCTTAATTGTAATATCAAAAATATTCCCACAAAAGCTGACATAGACTCATATGTAACTAGATTGGAAAGCTCCTATTGCTCAGAGCTCTCAGGCCTGAGAGACGAAGTACAGCAGATGGGGGAAAAAGTGGGGGCTATTGAATCTGCAGCACAATCTTTATCACTTAAAACAACAGAGCAGGATTCCAACCTTGCTTCCCCCAACGCTCACCTTCAGTACCTGGCTGACCTCATTGATGACATAGAAAATCGTAACCGACGCAACAATATAAGGGTCCGCGGCATCCAGGAGTCGATTTAATCTGTGGATTTGGACAAAACCTTACGCCATATTTTTAATGCTCTGTTACAAGTCCCACTGGATTCACCCCTGGAACTGGATCGATCACACAGAGCTTTGGGCCCCCGCTCCCAGGACCCGGACCGTCCTAGGGATGTCGTCTGCAAGGTACACAGATACCAACTCAAGGACGCCATAATGATGCGGGCTCACTTGGCAGAAGACAAGGACACCAGGGACGGAGGATACAACTTCTGCCTGATCTTTCCAGATGGACACTCCAGAAAAGGAGAGCATTGCGTCCGCTCCTGGACTTGCTGCGTCAACGGAATATCCCATATACATGGGGGTTCTCTTTTCGCTTGCGGGTACGGCAGGCGGGCAGGACGCACGTCTTGAGCCACCCCGGGGGTGTTCTAGCGTTTGCAGCGGCCTTACGGATTCCGGAGGTGACCATCACAGACTGGCCGTGTTTGCCCCCGGGGGGACCAGGGGGCGTCCATCCTGTGACGGTCCGGGCGAGGAGGGGAAATCAGGAAGAAGCGCCCGAAGATCGTGGCTGAGGTTGGACATTTACAAGGAGGCGAAGGTTTCTGAAGGTTTATAAGTCATATTACTGCAGAGATGTGGTTTGATTTCTCTTATTACAGGTTAATACACTATTGACAGATATTGTTGTTTTACATCACCAAAGATATGTTGGAGGGGTCTCCTTTTGTCTAAAGGTTGTGGCCCGGGTCTGCGTCATCGCGGGAATGGTTGGCTCAGCTTGACTGGCCGCCGGGCCCCCGCGGGGAACACACTCTGTGCTATAGTTAAAGGTAAAATGACGGCGTAACTTTAAAATTAAGGTTGATGATACAAGTTGTTCAAATAGCATACACTGGGTCAGACGGAGCTGCCTTCCGTGCGCAGTCCGCTTCTCTACTGGGGTTGTTGCACTTGGCTGGCCAAGGCGCAGCTATATATAGATTCACCGCATTAACCCGTCAGGCTAGACGGTTCACTTTAGCCCTTCCTTGGTGCTGAAGTATCTTCTGATCTAATCTTTGTTGCCTTACACTCCTCCCCCCTTTTTTCTTCTTCTTCTTCTTTCTCCCTTTTCTCTTTCTCCTTTATCTCTCCCTCTTATTAACCCGTCACTCTACCTAGTTAGACGGTTACCTTCGCTCTACTGAGGTGCTGAGGCATTGTCTCTTCTTCTCCTCACTTCACTGGCAGTTTTATTTTTCTCTTCTTACTCCCATCTACGTCTTCTCCTATCTTGCTATCTCTCTATACGTTACTCTTTCTCTTTTCTTTTTTCCCTTTTTTTCGTATGGTCCGCTCTTCTCGGGCTTTCTCTCTCCCCCCTTTTGTTTTCCCTACAACCGTTCCCCAGCTTCCCTCTTATCCTTTCTCCTACTACAGGTGATTGATTGGACCCTAGGTGCGGAACCATGGTGGAACTAAAATTTGGCTCTTTGAATGTGAAGGGATTTAATACTCTCCAAAAAAGGACCCAAATTATTTATGATATGCACAAGCAGAGGGTGCACATTCTTCTCCGCCAAGAAACCCATTATAAAACTGGTTGCGTCCCCACCATGAAAAATAGTTACTACCCGACCTGGTACCACTGTACTAATGCAGACTCTAGATCCAGGGGGGTGTCCGTGGCCTTACATAAATCCTTGAGTCATTCCCTGATAGACATAAAGATAGACCCAGAAGGCAGATATGTTATTGTTAAGTTGAGAATCTCAAACAAGGTGTTCACGGTGGCGGGATGGTATTCGCCCAATGTAGATCAGTCAAGAGCGGGTCGGGGCTTTCTCAGAACCCTTACAGAATTTTCAGAGGGAGTGGTCATCCTGGGGGGAGACTTTAACATGCCCCTAGACCCACAGGTGGATACCTCATCTGGCCGAAGCGCGATCCCCTTATCCCACTTACGGTCCTTTAAACGGGAGATGCACCACGTACAATTGACGGACGTGTGGCGGGTCTTAAACCCCTCAGGAAGGGATTATACCTTCTACTCAAACCCACACGACTCATATAGCCGTATTGACTTCTTTTTAGTAAGTCAGCACGTCCTTACATGGCGCCCAGTTGCTGAGATCGGAAGCGTGGTTTGGTCCGACCATGCGCCTATTTTTCTAACAATCTCGCCCCCGGGTGGTCAGACGCATGAGTGGACATGGAAACTTAATGACAATTTATTGATACATTGTGCGTGAATGATATCAAGGAATCAATAGAGGTCTTTTTGGCAGCACACGCCGGGGACTCCACCTCCCTACCTTTTCAGTGGGAAGCATTTAAGTGTGTAATTCGAGGAGTTTTAATAAAACATGGGGCACGCATTAAGAGGATGAAGACATTGCAATTAGCACACTACTTGATGTGATACACAGGCTGGAAACCACACATAAAAGAAACAGATAAGCCGGGGTTTTGGCAGACCTCACTAAAACTAGAGAATACCTTAGAACGCTTCTCAACAAAAAATACCTCAAATACCGCTCTCATTACAAACGTTTTTTATACCAACACTCGGACAAATGTGGCAGGCCCCTGTCACGCCTTCTTCACCCCCGCAACAACATATCGTTCATATCTAGAATACAGCGGCGTAGCGGCGCTGATACGAGTAACCCGGTAGAGATCATAGAGGAAATGCGGACATTTTACTCTGATCTCTATAACATTAGGGGACGTCAGGCGGATATGCAGCAGAGTAACCGGATGGAGCAGATCAACGAGTACATCACAGACACGGCATTCACACCATTGAGGGAGGAGGTCTCACAATTAGAAGAACAGTTTACAGAGGAGGAGGTGGGGTCGGTGATCAAAAGTTCTCCTGCAGGAAAGAGTCCAGGCCCAGATGGGTTCTCCCCGGTATTTTACAAGACATTTCGAGAATTGATAGTCCCATTCCTCACAAGGTTTTTCCATTGTGTCTCAGACGTGACTCCATTTGCAGCGCAGTCCCTGGAGGCGTTCATTACAGTCTTGCCGAAGCCCGGGAAGGACTCATCTCTGGTTACCAATTATAGGCCGATATCCTTATTAAATGTGGATGTGAAGCTATTTTCTAAAACACTGGCCAATAGACTGGCCCCTCTCCTCCCTTCAATTATTAACCCAGATCAGGTCGGCTTTGTTCAGGGTAGGGAGGCCCGCGACAATGTGAATAAGACATTGTTACTCATGGCTAATGCGATCTCCTCTGCTTCACCTGTTGGCCTTCTGTCAGTGGACGCGGAGAAGGCATTTGACCGTGTGCACAGGGATTTCCTCCGAGCTGTGTTACAAAAAATTGGCTTGAGCCCTCTCTTCCTACAAAAAATATTGGCATTGTATACGTGTCCCTCGGCACGGATCAAGGTCAATGGAGCATTGTCTCGACCCATTGCGATAAGTAATGGCACAAGACAAGGGTGCCCTCTCTCACCATTGCTGTATGTGGTGGTGATGGAGCAACTTGCCAACGCTATAAGAAGGAACCCCAGTGTGCATGGTCTGCGGGTGGATGATAGGACTTATAAGACTTCCCTGTCTGCTGACGACTTATTGATTTATGTTTCTCAACCCCACATCACACTGCCCTCCTTGATGAAGGAGTTTGAGAGATTCGGAGAGTTGAGAAATTTTAAAGTAAATTACTCAAAAACGGAAGCATTGAGCGTCACACTAAGGCCCTCTGAGGTGTCATCGGCTAAACAGAATTTCCCTTTCAGGTGGCAAACTAAAGCAATTAAATATTTGGACATACAGATCCCGGCTGACCTTTCTCTCCTCTACTCGTTTAAGTGTGCGTGTCAATAGGGTTTGATAATTTAAGACCTCCTATCATATCACAAAAAACCTATCTCATGGTTTGGACGTATCAATTCTTTCAAGATGGACGTACTCCCACGGTTTCTATATGTTTTTCAGGCGGTTCCCTTGTCGCCACCCGCTAGCTTTTTCCGCACACTCAAATCGGCTTTGATTAAGTTTGTATGGGGACACTCGAGGGTGAGAATAAAATATCAAACCTTAACCAGACCCATCGGCAGGGGAGGGGCTGGACTACCAGATCTCCGCAGATATCACCAGGCTACTCTATTAATGCGCATGTTCGACTGGCACTTTTCTGCCAATCATAAGAAATGGGTAGCATTAGAACAAGGGGGAGCGCAGGTGCCCCTGAGGTATCTACCTTGGCTGGAGTCACGAGAGGGAGTGAAGTTGCCTACGGCTGACTTTTTGGCAAAGGCCACACTAAAAGAATGGGATCGGACCCGACAAAAAAGCTCATTGTCTGGTCCTCCACTTCTGCTCATCCCGATCTTTTCCAACCCGGAATTTGCTCCGGGATTTGTCCGTTCCACCTTTCTGAGCTGGGAAATGGAAGATGACGTTAGGATTTACCATGTACTAAAAGGATATGACATTATGTCCTTTGGGGGTTTGCAGGGTTTGGACCCCCCCCTGTTTATTATCATGGATAGAGTACAGACAGTTATACTCATTTGTAAGCAATAGATTGAGAAAATGGAAACATTTACCCAACCTTTCTCTGACCCCATTTGAAGGGTTGTTCATACAAAAATCCCCACCATCTCACTTAATATCATTAATTTACAAATTATTGAGTCAGGAGGTCCCGTAGGCAGACACGGATCCAAATTTCATGTCACAATGAGAGATAGACCTGGGCACCACCTTTTCTGAGGAAGAAAAACAGAAAGCATATCTGTTTACCCATAAGTTGGCCACAGCAGGCTATGCGAAAGAAAAGAATTACAAATTTTATCAAGATGGTACCTATACCCAGTGAAGCTGCATAGGATCTTCCCCTCTGGGTCTGAGCTGTGTTGGTGGTGTGCAAGGTCTCCGGGGACAATGTTACATATCTGGTGGGACTGTCTGCTGATTAAACCCTTCTGGCTAGAGATGTTTCGGACATATACCAAAATTTCTGGAGAGAGGGTGTTGCCCTCCCCACAGATCTCTTTGCTGTCCATGTTGCCCGGATCAATTAAGACACAAAAAGGAGACTTACTTAGATTCTGTCTCTCGGCAGCCCGCTCGGTGGCTAGACACTGGCGGAAGACGTCTCCTTCCATGCAAGAATGGCAGCAGGAACTCTCCTCCATATGTTATATGGAGGAGCTTTCCGCGGAGGCGACAGAGGACAGCGAAAGATTCTTAAAAATTTGGCAACCACTCTATACGCATTTGTCCCTCTTCAAAGGGACAAATGCGTATAGAGATCTGTTTGGTGCTTGAATAGATGGGGACTACTTGCCGGGCCTAGTTGTTCCAACAGCCGCACCTAGGGGAACATGGACATCCCTTCCCCTCGGACTTTCCCACCTTCCCCCTCCATCATCCTCCCCTCTGTATGTTATTTCTATCTTCACTACCAGTTCTTTTCTCCTTTTTCTACCATCCTGGACCCTGGCTTTAAGTTGCATTCTTTGTGCCTAATGTTTGAGTTTATGAGTTAGGTGGTACCGTAGATTCCCTCTCATTTTGGTATTGAAATAATACCCTATTCCAAGTAAACAGAGGGAGTAGAGTCAAACAACTGTTGATAGGGGGGGGGGGGACAACATTTGTATTTTACAGGGCATGAGATATGCTTATTCTCTTTCCTTTCTCCCCTTCCCTCGGTTTTTGCCTCTTGCTACTTTCAAGAAAAATATATGTCTACATGATTCATTTCTATACCACTAAGGAATTGATTTGTTGGTCAAATTTGTATGTGATATTCGAATCCATGCTTTTTTTCTAGTTTATTGTATTGCATATTTCTTAATAAACAAAGATTATACATATATCAGATTTAGAGATGAGCGAACCCGAGGTTCGTTGTTTGGACTTTTATAAAAAAAAAAATTTTTCAGATTCTCTTGTTTATAGTGCTGTTTTTTTACTTCAGAGCAGTCTCTATAGGAAATGATTGCTGATGGAATACAATGAAGCTTCTTCTCTAATGGAGAAGGCTGATGGACTGGTCTTAAGGTCACATGTAGTGATGATTGAGCACTACCATGGTCGGTACTTGTTAAAAGCTGTTGTCGAGTACCCAAGTATAAGGGAAGTCAATGGATAACTCAAGCATTTCCCTGAAAAATGCTTGCGTTCCCCATTGACTTCCATTAAACTCAGGTACTTGAGTAATGTCCATCGGACAATCCAACTGCTCTTAAAGCGTACTGAACATCTAAGCATGGTAGTGCTTGCTCATGACTAGTCATTTTGTAACTAACAACATAGGATTATGTAAAAAAGAGAGGGTGCTGTGAATAACACAGAAATATCACTAGCAGAAAATGCAAGCCCCGAGAGGTTTTAAATAGTTACACCCGCAGGGTGATAGGGCAGACTCAATTACCGCATTGGAAACACTTGTTGGCAGAAAGGCAATGAATACAAAGTGTTCAGAACCAGGACAGCAAATAAACCTTACTTTTGCTCAGTGTAGAGGGAAGTGGATCACAGCATAGGAGACTGCCAGATCAAAACCGAGGCATGACAGTGAGAATATAGCCTAAAGTATTTAACAAATGACAGTATAATTCCAATGAATTTTGGGGTGGGTGATAACAATATCAGGGCCATATAATGAATGCTGGGATAGGAAGGATGCTGTGATGGCCATATAAAGAATTGTAGATTGGGAAAGGATGCTATCATGGCCACATAATGTATTCAATACGAAAGAGTCTTTATATTTACCAAAGTATGAAAATACCCAAAGGACACCGTGGTACAAATGTATAAAACATTTTATTATTATTAATGCATAGGGTATACATAACATTGATTTCAAGATAAACCGGAATGAGTGAGTGAAGGGGAGGAGGGGAAGAACCCCACGTGACCCAGGATAGATATCAATTCTCACATCGGACCTGCCGGTCCCCACGTGTACACCAGGACTTATTGGCGATCTGCTGTTAGGTAAGCCCCCTTTCAATTAGCTGGACAGGAGACCTTGGTTTCTATTGTATTAGCATCTCTTTGCATTGCATGAGGTTACCAATTAGCTGGACAATAGATAATAGACCTTGGTTTATTGTGTTAGCACCTTTACGCTTGCATGAGGTTACCTCTTAGCTTTTTGTAAGCATTACTGCAGGTCCGATGTGAGAATTGATATCTATCCTGGGTCACGTGGGGTTCTTCCCCTCCTCCCCTTCACTCACTCATTCCGGTTTATCTTGAAATCAATGTTATGTATACCCTATGCATTAATAATAATAAAATGTTTTATACATTTGTACCACGGTGTCCTTTGGGTATTTTCATACTTTGGTAAATATAAAGACTCTTTCGTATTGAATACATTATCCTTTGAGTTGTTGCCTATAACTTATCTGTGGTTCCTTATGCTATATATCATGGCCACATAATGAATTGTGTGATGGGAAAATTACGCAATCTCAGCCGTATAATGAACTGTGGAGTGGTAAAGGATGCTATCAAGGCCATGTAATGAGTTGTGGGGTGGGAAAGGATGCTATTACTACTATATAAGGAATTGTGGGTAGGGGAGGACACTATCAGGGCCATATAATTCATTTTAAGGTGATGGAGAATTTTATTAGCCAAATAATGAATTATGGGGTTGGGAGTATACTATCAGTGCCATGTAGTGAATTATGGGCTCAGGTGCGATGCAATCAGGGCCATATAATTAACTGTTGGGTGGTGGAAAACACTAACACTAACTAACACTAAGGGCCATATAATGAATTCTGGGTTGGAGAAGGATGCCATTATTACAATAAAAGGAGTTGTGGGGAAGGAGAGGACGCAATTAGGGCCTTAAAATGAATTGTGGGGTGATTGAGGACACTATCAGGGCCATATAATGAATTGTGGGATAGAAAGGATGCTGTGACAGCCATATGAAGAATTTTGTGGTAGGGAGGATGCTAATAGGGACATACAATGAATTGTGGAGTGGGGAGGATATTATTAGGGCCATGTAGAGAATTGTAGGGTAGAAAGAATACTATGAAGCCATATAATGAATTGAAGAGTGGGAAGGATGCCAGCAGGGCTTTATAATAAATTGTGTGGTGGTTGGTGCACGCTATCAGGGCCATATAATAACTTGTGGGGTAAGGGAGGATGCTATCAGGGTCATAAAATTAATTGTGGGGTGTGTGATGATGCTATCAATGTCATATAATGAATTGTGTGGTGTGGGAGGATGCTATCAGGGCTATATAATAAATTGTTTGGTGGGGAGGACACTCTGAGGGTCATATTTTCAAACAGAGTTTTACACAAACTTTGGCGACTGTCATGGGGGTATTGGGCTTTGTTCAGATTGCAGATTCTGACACTCCCCCCCCCAATAGTTTCTCTGGTGTCTGGGATCAACATAGGCAGACTCGAGCATCGACGTGCTGTGTTTTGATTTATAGGTAGACTAGTCAATCTCTGCTAGCTCCTTTAATCACATGTTGTGGGGAGACCTATCACATCTTCTCCCCTATTATTTATGCTGGTTGAATCCTTCTACCCATGATAGCTATAGTTTATGCTATGTTGATCTGTGAGGTGTGGTGTCCCAAACTCTCTGGTGAACGTTATGCTTAAGTTGTGCCTTTTGCTTGGAGCGAATGTGGAGTTTACTCCTGTTGTTTTGCACTTCCTTCCTGCTCTTATTTTTCCTCCTGAATCTCCTATTGTCTTTACCTTTTGTGAGTGTGTGAGTGCGAGCTATATGACAGAGTTGGTTTTCCCTTGTCTATCTATAGCTGAGGTTTTCAACATACTTTTGTCCTGTCCCTCTCTGGGAGGAAGGCAAGAGAAAATCAGATCAGGACTGGTCAGGAGAAGGCCAGGAAGGAGACTCAGGCCTCGCTACCATCAAGGTGGTTAGGGATTGCATAGGTCTCCCTAACTTGAGGGCCACCTTAGGAACCCCTATTCCCCGCTATCCCATAGTCATCGTGACAGATATAATGAACTCTGGGATGGTAGAGGATGCAATTAGGGCCATATAATGAGTTGTAGGGTGGGAAGGATGCTATCAGAACCATATCATAAATTATAGGATGGGAAAGGTTGTTATCAGGGCAAAATAATGAATTGTGGAGTGGGGAGGATGCTATCAGGACCTTATAATAAATTTTGGGGTGGAGAAGGATTTTATAACAGCCCAAAAAAAAAATAGAGATGGGAAAGATGCTATTAGGGCCATATAATGAATTATGGGATAGGGAAAGATGCTATCATGGCCATATAATGATGTGTCAGGTAGAGAGGACACTATCGGGTATTTTTTTTCGAGTATGGAAGTATTTGATCAGGGCTCTATAATGAATTGTGGGGTGGGAAAACATTATTCGTGCCATATAATGAATTGTGTGGTATGCAGGATGCTATAAGGGCCATATAATGAATTTGGGGTGGGGGAGGACACTATTAGCGTCATATAATGAATTCTGGGGTGGAAGATGAAGTTTTCACGGCCATATAATGAATTGTGTCATGGGGAGGACACTATCAAGGCCTTATAATGAATTGTGCAGTAGGGAAGGATGTTATCAGGGCAATATAATGAATTGTGTGGTAGGGAGGACTCTATCAGGGTCATATATTGAATTGTGGGGTGAGGAAGAGTGCAATCAGAGCCATATAATGAAAAGTGGGATGAGGAGGACATTATCAGGGCCATATGGGGGTGGCATGGGGCAGTAGTTGCAGGGGCACCTTGACAGTCATCTTTCTTTGGTCCGTGCCCGGCCACCTCCACAGAGAAAGGGGGACAAGATTGGTCATGGTGATCCTGGTGGGGTGTGTGGTCTTTGTGTGTGAAAGCCCAGGTCTATCCCAAGCCTCCACTTGAAGACTAGTACCGCTGGAGTCAGTCCACTAAAACCTCTCTAAAGTTCAAGCCTGGTACGTCTTGGGAATGGAGGTGACCCTCTACCCATCCCTGACTGGAGTCCTTCTTGCGAGGTCTGTTCCCAGTTTGACCCTGAGGGTCAGATTAAAGCTGCTACAGATACCTACTTTCCTTGGCCTAAGGTATCTGAAGGGCTTGCACACTTCTCCAACTCTCTACACTAAAAACTAGTACAGCTTTCTAACTACTCCTTCTTGATTGACTAAACTCTGACAGCGTCAGGCTGTATCCTGCACCTGGCTCCTTTCCCTGTGAGTGACCCACAGAACTTAATTGTTCCCTCCCTAAGTCTTTCTGTCACTAGGAAAAACCCATTCTCTTTACCAAGGAGCAGAACTTCATCTGGCCACTAGCTGGGGACACTTATACTTTATGCATAAACGCATTGCATACATAATCACAGTTCACATTATAATGATTCAACGATGGTCAGTGCTTTCAGTGCACTGCCCTAGCCACCCTCTTACATAATAAATAGTAGGGTGGGGAAAAGAAAATCAAGCCCATATAATGAACCATGGGGTGGGGAGGATGGTATCAAGGGCCATATAATGAATTATGGCGTGGGGTAGGACACTATCAGAGCCTTATAATGAATTTTGGGGTGGGGAGGACACTAGAAGGGCAGTATAATGAACTGTGGGGTAGGAGAAGAACTTGAGGGCCATTTAATGACTTGATGGGTAAGTGGTGACACTATCAGGGGCATAAAATGATTTGTGAGGTGGGGTGTGACAGGATGCTATAAGGTCAATACAAAGAATTTTGGAGTGGGGAGGACATTACTGCCATATAATGAATTGTGGGGTTTTGACGGATTCTATCATGGCAATATAATGAATTTTGGGGTTGGGGAGAATGCTATCAGGGCCATACAAAGGATTGTGGGATCCGGAAGGACATAATCAGGGCCATATCATCTTGCCCCAAAAACTTTGTCCTCATTTCCCCAAGGACTTTTTCTCATGGAACTTTATCTATCCCTGGTGCTTCGGGACAGTGTTGTTTACACTATAGGGAGATAAGGTATGCACACCAGTGACTATGCAAGGGGAATACATGTAATAGCAGAAACTGCTGTGTGAATACTGACATGAAAAATCCAATAGCTATATGTAAGAATGAAATGTGAAAAATGGAACCTGCATTACTGCCATGAACATATGAATAAAGAGAAATTTGGCTACTTGTTAGGACCGGGAGGACGGGTAGGCCCAGGAGGTGGATCCACTGGGCTGAACACCTCACCGAGGGCGAGGTGCCCGGTAGCCGGAGCACTATGGGTAGCAGGACAGTCCGTTCAGAGGAGTGGAGTGAAGAAGTCTCTGGGACCACGGAGTCTCTGAAGGCAGTCTGGGTGACGGAGCTCAGGTTCGGAGGCCGAGATGATGGCAGGCAGAATCCGGAACCAACGGAGCGAGGAGGTGGGTCACCACATGGATCCGGAGACGGTAGGGACTGACGAGACGGCGGACAGTCACCGTTCGTGGTTCAGGAATCGTCAGGACCGGTTGGCGAGGCAGGAACGACTCTTCAAGAGAGATATGTGAGTACGAGGCAAAACACAGGAAGACCTGACTCCTAGCTTAGGAAACACGAAGAACAGGCCCCGCCCACTTGGAAAGGAACCCCCTATATACCCTGCACCTGAATCTTCAATATCCTGTTGGAGGACGCTGGCCCTTTAAGAGAGGGTCAATGACCGCGCGCACGCCCTAATGCGCATGCGCGAGGCCCGGGTGCCAGAAGCCAGAGCAGGGAGCGGTGCACAGGAGGCAGGAGCGTTCAGCATCGCAGATGGGCGCCGGGACCGAGGATCGGGTTGCCTGGAGGACGCAGGTGAGTATGCATGGAGGCCGTGGAGCGGGGGACGCCTTGCAAAGGAGCCGGGGAGCGTGGCAGGGGAGCCGGGGAGCATGGCCGGGGAGCCGGGGAGCGTGGAAGGGGAGCCGGTGAGCATGGCAGGGGGGCCGGTGAGCATGACACTACTGAATTGATCAATGCAATAGAGCCTGCTATTACATGTATTCCCCTTGCATAGTCACTGGTGTGCATACCTTATCTCCCTATAGTGATGTTTATTTAGGTTTTTGCACCCAGTTCAGACTTAGAATGGTGTTCCAAACGTTATTCCTTATTTATTAGTAGTTTTTCGTTTGTGAACCCTCCCCACTCACACCTATTGCCAATCTACATCATACGCATATATAGCTTGGGTCTCAGCTTCCCATACACGGTAGGTTTTTTAACTGCATGAGAGGACACACACTACCGTGTTTTTCCAAAAATAAGACCTCCCCCAAAAATAAGCCCTAGCAGGGATTTTCAGCATTTTCGGAGAAAGGCTTAAATATAAGCCCTCCCCCGAAAATAAGCCCTAGTCCCGGATCAATAATGAAGTGTCCATGCAGCTAAAAAAGATACAGATACTGCAGGACACTTCATTAAACACAGCGGCACCCGGCAATTACACTCACCCGACGCCGAGCAGAGGACCTGCAGTGATCACACACCCGCACACATCAGCTCTCTCACACACACATACACACAATCAGATCTCACACACACACCAGATCTCACACACAAACATCGGATCGCACACACAGTCAGATCGCACACATAATCAGATTGCACACCCAAACATCGGCTCACACGCAAACAACAAATCACACACACACATCGGATCGCACACACATCGGATCGCATACACACTCACCTCATCCAGTGACACCGATCTCTTCTCGCCGGGAGAATCCTGAGAGGCAGTGCAGTGCAGCGCGACGAACAGGACCTGCGGCCGGACATGTGACTTGCTCTCATTCTCTGCTGCCGTAAGTGCTGGATGTGATGTGATGTGTGTGTGTGTGTGTGTGTCTGCAATCGGCTGTGTGTGTGTGTCTGCGATCGGCTGTGTTTTTCTGCGATTGGCTGTGTGTGTCTGCGTTCGGCTGTGTTTTTCTGCGATCGGCTGTGTGTGTCTGCGTTCGGATGTGTCTATCTGTGATGGCTGTGCGTGCCTGCGATCTGCTGTGTGTATCTGTGATCGGCTGTGTGCGTCTGCGATCGGATGTGTGTATCTGTGATGGCTGTGTGTGATCTGCTGTGTATATCTGCGATCTGCTGTGTGTGTATCTGTGATCGGCTGTGTGTGCCTGCGATCTGCTGTGTGTGATCTGCTGTGTATATCTGTGATTTGCTGTGTGTCTGTGTGATCTGCTGTGTGTGTCAGCGTGTCAGCTAGCAGCAGGGTAGGATGGCGTGCAGCACCGACCGGAGATCACAGGAGGACCGGGGAACCACGCAGACGTCCTGGTCTGGTGAGTATGAGTCTCCTGGGAAGTGGGGGGTCTGCTTTTTTGGGGGGTAAACGTACCCCCAACCGTGTTTCTCCAAGAATAAGACCTCCTCCAAAAATAAGCCCTAGCGCTTTTTTGGGGGGCAAAAAAAATATAAGACGGTGTCTTATTTTTGGAAAAACACGGTAGCTAGGGATCCCAACGTAGAGAAATACTTTGGCGTAGTGTTGGGGCTCTATTGCATTGATCAATTCAGTAGCCAAATTTCTCTTTATTCATATGCTCATGGCAGTAATGCAGGTTCCATTTTTCACATTTCATTCTTACATATAGCTATTGGATTTTTCATGTCAGTATTCACACAGCAGTTTCTGCTATTACATGTATTCCCCTTACATAGTCACTGGTGTGCATACCTTATCTCCCTATAGTGATGTTTATTTAGGTTTTTGCACCCAGTTCAGACTTAGAATGGAGTTCCAAACGTTATTCCTTATTTATTAGTAGTTTTTCGTTTGTGAACCCACCCCACTCACACCTATTGCCAATCTACATCATACGCATATATAGCTTGGGTCTCAGCTTCCCATACACGGTAGGTTTTTTAACTGCATGAAAGCACACACACAAGCTAGAGACCCCAACGTAGAGAAATACTTTGGCGTAGTGTTGGGGCTCTATTGCTTTGATCAATTCAGTAGCTAAATTTCTCTTTATTCATACAGTCAGGGCCAGAAATATTTGGACAGTGAAACAAGTTTTGTTATTTTAGCTGTTTACAAAAACATGTTTAGAAATACAATTATATAAATAATATGGGCTGAAAGTGCACACTCCCAGCTGCAATATGAGAGTTTTCACATCCAAATCGGAGAAAGGGTTTAGGAATCATAGCTCTGTAATGCATAGCCTCCTCTTTTTAAAGGGACCAAAAGTAATTGGACAAGGGACTCTAAGGGCTGCAATTAACTCTGAAGGCGTCTCCATCGTTAACCTGTAATCAATGAAGTAGTTAAAAGGTCTGGGGTTGATTACAGGTGTGTGGTTTTGCATTTGGAAGCTGTTGCTGTGACCAGACAACATGTGGTCTAAGGAACTCTCAATTGAGGTGAAGCAGAACATCCTGAGGCTGAAAAAAAAGAAAAAATCCATCAGAGAGATAGCAGACATGCTTGGAGTAGCAAAATCAACAGTCGGGTACGTTCTGAGAAAAAAGGAATTGACTGGTGAGCTTGGGAACTCAAAAAGGCCTGGGCGTACACGGATGACAACAGTGGTGGATGATCGCCGCATACTTTCTTTGGTGAAGAAAAACCCGTTCACAACATCAACTGAAGTCCAGAACACTCTCAGTGAGGTAGGTGTATCTGTCTCTAAGTCAACAGTAAAGAGAAGACTCCATGAAAGTAAATACAAAGGGTTCACATCTAGATGCAAACCATTCATCAATTCCAAGAATAGACAGGCCAGAGTTAAATTTGCTGAAAAACACCTCATGAAGCCAGCTCAGTTCTGGAAAAGTATTCTATGGACAGATGAGACCAAGATCAACCTGTACCAGAATGATGGGAAGAAAAAAGTTTGGAGAAGAAAGGGAACGGCACATGATCCAAGGCACACCACATCCTCTGTAAAACATGGTGGAGGCAACGTGATGGCATGGGCATGCTTGGCTTTCAATGGCACTGGGTCACTTGTGTTTATTGATGACATAACAGCAGACAAGAGTAGCCGGATGAATTCTGAAGTGTACCGGGATATACTTTCAGCCCAGATTCAGCCAAATGCCGCAAAGTTGATCGGACGGCGCTTCATAGTACAGATGGACAATGACCCCAAGCATACAGCCAAAGCTACCCAGGAGTTCATGAGTGCAAAAAAGTGGAACATTCTGCAATGGCCAAGTCAATCACCAGATCTTAACCCAATTGAGCATGCATTTCACTTGCTCAAATCCAGACTTAAGACGGAAAGACCCACAAACAAGCAAGACCTGAAGGCTGCGGCTGTAAAGGCCTGGCAAAGCATTAAGAAGGAGGAAACCCAGCGTTTGGTGATGTCCATGGGTTCCAGACTTAAGGCAGTGATTGCCTCCAAAGGATTCGCAACAAAATATTGAAAATAAAAATATTTTGTTTGGGTTTGGTTTATTTGTCCAATTACTTTTGACCTCCTAAAATGTGGAGTGTTTGTAAAGAAATGTGTACAATTCCTACAATTTCTATCAGATATTTTTGTTCAAACCTTTAAATTAAACGTTACAATCTGCACTTGAATTCTGTTGTAGAGGTTTCATTTCAAATCCAATGTGGTGGCATGCAGAGCCCAACTCGCCAAAATTGTGTCACTGTCCAAATATTTCTGGACCTAACTGTATATTCATGGCAGTAATGCAGGTTCCATTTTTCACATTTTCACTCTTACATATAGCTATTGGATTTTTCATGTCAGTATTCACACAGCAGTTTCTGCTATTACATGTATTCCCCTTACATAGTCACTGGTGTGCATACATTATCTCCCCATAGTGATGTTTATTTAGGTTTTTGCACCCAGTTCAGACTTAGAATGGTGTTCCAAACATTATTCCTTATTTAGTGTTGTTTACACTGGCATCTGCAGAGTGGGAAGGAGATGGAGGAGACTTGTGGGCCCAGAGGAGTGGGTCCAGGACTGTTGCGCGTTCCTGCTGAAAATGGGCAGGAGTGCGGAACATGCCATTGCCGGCGACTCAGAAACTGTTGCCTGTGGCCAGTCTGCTTCTTAATGTGTGTGCCCTCGTTCAGTACCCGAATGGAGGAAAATGGTCTCTGGCCTATGGCCATTCAGACTGTAAAGTAAATGAGTGCGTGTTGCCTAATGAAAGTCCTGGCTGAGGATGGCCAGATTTAAGAAGGGAGGCATGTAAGGCGGGCTTTGCACGTTGCGACATCGCAAGCCGATGCTGCGATGTCGCACGCGATAGTCCCCGCCCCTGTCGCAGGTACAATATCTTGTGAAAGCTGGCGTAGCGAAAATTATCGCTACGCCGGCTTCACATGCACTCACCTGCCCTGCGACTGTCGCTCTGGCCGGCGACCCGCCTCCTTATTAAGGGGGCGGGTCGTGCGGTGTCACTGCGACGTCACACGGCAGGCGGCCAATAGGAACAGAGGGGCGGAGATGAGCAGGATGTAAACATCCCGCCCACCTCCTTCTTTCCGCATAACCTACGGAAGCCGCGGTGACGCCGGTAGGAGATGTTCCTCGCTCCTGCGACTTCACACACGGCGATGTGTGCTGCCGCAGGAGCGAGGAACAACATCGAACCGTCGCGTCAGCGTAATTATGGATTACGCCGACGCTGCACCGATGATACGATTACGACGCTTTTGCGCTCGTTAATCGTATCATCTAGGCTTTACACACTGCGATGTCGCATGCGATGCCGGATGTGCGTCAATTTCAATTTGACCCCACCGACATTGCACCTGCGATTTCCTAGTGTGCAAAGCCCGCCTAAGAGGTGGCCAGATTACCACACTCCTACGGTGGTTATATGTACATTATCTGATGTGTTTTATAAAGTGAATATCTAAGTGCTGCTGAAGAATACGGGCTGGCAATGTAGTAGAGCCGAAGTAGTAAAGTGGCCAGCGCCATCTAATGGCTGAGAGTTTAAAGTGTTTTATTGCATGTTATATTTTAATGTATACTGTGTGTTTTATAGTAATGTAAAGTATAAGCTGTTATGGTATGTGTGATTAATGCGTTAATCGTGTAATCTAAAGTATGAAAAATGTTAAGTAGGAATGTTAGCCAGAGAGGCATTAGGGTAAAAGAAGGGTTTACTATGTACAGTCTAATACAGGGGTGGGCAATTAAATTTCCCATGGGGCCGCATGAGAACTTGGGATGGTTTTAGAGGGCCGGACTAATATAATTATTAATTATATTAGTTATATTAACTATATTAATAATATACTGCACCTGTAGTAAACTACATCACTATATACTGCACCTGTAATAAATTACATCACTATATACTGCACCTGTAATAAATTACATCACTATATACTACACCTGTATTAAATTACATCACTATATACTACAACTGTAATAAACTACATCACTATATACTACACCTGTATTAAATTACATCACTTTATACTACACCTGTAATAAATTACATCACTATATACTACACCTGTAATAAATTACATCACTATTTACTACACCTGCAATAAATTACATCACTATATACTACACCTGTAATAAATTACATCACTATATACTGCACCTCTAATCTGTAATAAATTACATCACTATATACTACACCTGTAATAAGTTACATCACTATATACTACACCTGTAATAAGTTACATCACTATATACTACACCTGTAATAAATTACATCACTATATACTACACCTGTAATAAATTACATCACTATATACTACACCTGTAATAAATTACATCACTATATACTACACCTGTAATAAATTACATCACTATATACTATACCTGTATTAAATTACATCACTATATACTACAACTGTAATAAATTACATCACTATATACTACACCTGTAATAAATTACATCACTATTTACTACACCTGCAATAAATTACATCACTATATACTACACCTGTAATAAATTACATCACTATATACTGCACCTCTAATCTGTAATAAATTACATCACTATATACTACACCTGTAATAAATTACATCACTATATACTACACCTGTAATAAGTTACATCACTATATACTACACCTGTAATAAATTACATCACTATATACTACACCTGTAATAAGTTACATCACTATATACTACACCTGTAATAAGTTACATCACTATATACTACACCTGTAATAAATTACATCACTATATACTACACCTGTAATAAATTACATCACTATATACTACACCTGTAATAAATTATCACTATATACTACACCTGTAATAAATTACATCACTATATACTGCACCTGTAATACATTACATCACTATATACTGCACCTGTAATAGATTACATCACTATATACTACACCTGTAATAAATTACATCACTATATACTACACCTGTAATAAATTACATCACTATATACTAAACCTGTAATAAACTACATCACTATATACTACACCTGTAATAAACTACATCACTATATACTACACCTGTAATAAATTACATCACTATATACTACACCTGTAATAAATTACATCACTATATACAGCACCTGTAATAAATTACATCACTATATACTACACCTGTAATAAGTTACATCACTATATACTACACCTGTAATAATTTACATCACTATATACTACACCTGTAATAAATTACATCACTATATACTACACCTGTAATAAATTACATCACTATATACTACACCTGTAATAAATTACATCACTATATACTGCACCTCTAATCTGTAATAAATTACATCACTATATACTACACCTGTAATAAATTACATTACTATATACTACACCTGTAATAAGTTACATCACTATATACTACACCTGTAATAAATTACATCACTATATACTACACCTGTAATAAGTTACATCACTATATACTACACCTGTAATAAGTTACATCACTATATACTACACCTGTAATAAATTACATCACTATATACTACACCTGTAATAAATTACATCACTATATACTACACCTGTAATAAATTACATCACTATATACTACACCTGTAATAAATTACATCACTATATACTGCACCTGTAATACATTACATCACTATATACTGCACCTGTAATAGATTACATCACTATATACTACACCTGTAATAAATTACATCACTATATACTACACCTGTAATAAATTACATCACTATATACTAAACCTGTAATAAACTACATCACTATATACTACACCTGTAATAAACTACATCACTATATACTACACCTGTAATAAATTACATCACTATATACTACACCTGTAATAAATTACATCACTATATACAGCACCTGTAATAAATTACATCACTATATACAGCACCTGTAATAAATTACATCACTATATACAGCACCTGTAATAAATTACATCACTACATACTACACCTGTAAAACTACTAGAGATGAGCGAACCGGTCCCGGTTCGGCTCGAGGTCGGTTCGCCGAACGGAGGTCCCGTTCGAGTTCGGTTCGTCGAACGTTCGACGAACCGAACTCGAACCGCATAGGAAACAATGGCAGGCATTCACAAACACATAAAAACACCTAGAAAACACCCTCAAAGGTGTCCAAAAGGTGACAAACAACTCACAACACAACACAAACACATGGGAAAGTGACAAGGACATATACTCATGCGAAAACAAAAGAGCAGGACAAGGAAAAAGAGGAGGACACACAGATATATGAGTATATGCAAGGAAACATCGATGCCATTATTGTGCAACTTGAGCCCTGCTCATTTTAGGCTTCCAATCTGGATAAATTGCCTGAGCTCGCCACATACACCTTGGGGATCTTGTCGTGTCCTGCAGCCAGCGTTCTCTCGGAACCTGTCTTCAGTGCTGCTGGGGGTCTGCTGGCAGATAAGCACACGTGTCTGTCCACTGACAATGTGGACATGGCTCTCAGAGGACTTGTCTTCCCCTGGGTCAGCCAGGGGACGGGAAAGGCACGCGTATTTTTGAGAGTGCTTCATGCAAAGCATCTTTTCCTTTTTCAAAAGGGGGGTCAACTGATGCCAGTCAAGTGGGGTGTGTGTGGCACAATTAGTGGCAACGAGGGAGACTGTGGTTGGAGTCCCCTCGCTGTGTTTCTAAAAGAACCAAAATGAACAAATCATGGCTCTCAGAGGACTTGTCTTCCCCTGGGTCAGCCAGAGGACGGGAAAGGCACGCGTATTTTTGAGAGTGCTTCATGCAAAGCATCTTTTTCTTTTTCAAAAGGGGGGTCAAGTGATGCCAGTCAAGTGGGGTGTGTGTGGCACAATTAGTGGCAACGAGGGAGACTGTGGTTGGAGTCCCCTCGCTGTGTTTCTAAAAGAACCAAAATGAACAAATCATGGCTCTCAGAGGACTTGTCTTCCCCTGGGTCAGCCAGGGGACGGGAAAGGCACGCGTATTTTTGAGAGTGCTTCATGCAAAGCATCTTTTCCTTTTTCAAAAGGGGGGTCAACTGATGCCAGTCAAGTGGGGTGTGTGTGGCACAATTAGTGGCAACGAGGGAGACTGTGGTTGGAGTCCCCTCGCTGTGTTTCTAAAAGAACCAAAATGAACAAATCATGGCTCTCAGAGGACTTGTCTTCCCCTGGGTCAGCCAGGGGACGGGAAAGGCACGCGTATTTTTGAGAGTGCTTCATGCAAAGCATCTTTTTCTTTTTCAAAAGGGGGGTCAAGTGATGCCAGTCAAGTGGGGTGTGTGTGGCACAATTAGTGGCAACGAGGGAGACTGTGGTTGGAGTCCCCTCGCTGTGTTTCTAAAAGAACCAAAATGAACAAATCATGGCTCTCAGAGGACTTGTCTTCCCCTGGGTCAGCCAGGGGACGGGAAAGGCACGCGTATTTTTGAGAGTGCTTCATGCAAAGCATCTTTTCCTTTTTCAAAAGGGGGGTCAACTGATGCCAGTCAAGTGGGCTGTGTGTGGCACAATTAGTGGCAACGAGGGAGACTGTGGTTGGAGTCCCCTCGCTGTGTTTCTAAAAGAACCAAAATGAACAAATCATGGCTCTCAGAGGACTTGTCTTCCCTGGGTCAGCCAGGGGACGGGAAAGGCACGCGTATTTTTGAGAGTGCTTCATGCAAAGCATCTTTTCCTTTTTCAAAAGGGGGGTCAACTGATGCCAGTCAAGTGGGGTGTGTGTGGCACAATTAGTGGAAACGAGGGAGACTGTGGTTGGAGTCCCCTCGCTGTGTTTCTAAAAGAACCAAGATGAACAAGTCATGGCTCTCAGAGGACTTTTCTTCCCTTGGGTCAGCCAGGGGACGGGAAAGGCACGCGTATTTTTGAGAGTGCTTCATGCAAAGCATCTTTTCCTTTTTCAAAAGGGGGGTCAACTAATGCCAGTCAAGTGGGGTGTGTGTGGCACAATTAGTGGCAACGAGGGAGACTGTGGTTGGAGTCCCCTCGCTGTGTTTCTAAAAGAACCAAAATGAACAAATCATGGCTCTCAGAGGACTTGTCTTCCCCTGGGTCAGCCAGGGGACGGGAAAGGCACGCGTATTTTTGAGAGTGCTTCATGCAAAGCATCTTTTCCTTTTTCAAAAGGGGGGTCAACTAATGCCAGTCAAGTGGGGTGTGTGTGGCACAATTAGTGGCAACGAGGGAGACTGTGGTTGGAGTCCCCTCGCTGTGTTTCTAAAAGAACCAAAATGAACAAATCATGGCTCTCAGAGGACTTGTCTTCCCCTGGGTCAGCCAGGGGACGGGAAAGGCACGCGTATTTTTGAGAGTGCTTCATGCAAAGCATCTTTTCCTTTTTCAAAAGGGGGGTCAACTAATGCCAGTCAAGTGGGGTGTGTGTGGCACAATTAGTGGCAACGAGGGAGACTGTGGTTGGAGTCCCCTTGCTGTGTTTTACATGATTTTCGAAGGGCATGACATGCCTAAGAGGTTGAGTTTCATCATCTGCAACTTGTTGGCAACAGAAAGGCTGCCTTTACACCCTTTTGAGACCGAGGATTTTTGAGACCTTATGCCCATTGCAGTGCCCCAAGAGCTGATGGCCAGTCATCACTCCTTCTCCAAGAAAGGCGTGCCCGCACTACGACAGTAGGTCGCACACAACCTCACCGATTCCTTGAGAAACTCTGTGTGTGACAGGGTGCATTTCACCACAGATACTTGGACCAGTAAGCATGGACAGGAGAGTTACATGTTGATGACTGGGCACTGGGTAACTATGGTGAGAGATGAAGTGTTTGCTGTACAAGTCTTGCCGTCCCCACGACTTGTGTGTCAATCCTTCCTCTGTATGTACAAGTTCCTCCACTGCTTCTGCCTCCTCAACCTCGTGTGGGTCCTCCACCTCGGCCCAAACCCTGTGTGGTCAGGCCACCCTTCCTTGTAACTGCGCCCAAGGAATCCCACACACCTCCTTACTATGCTGGCAGCAGAGCTCAAGGCCATCAGGCGGTCAAATGTTTACTTTGAAATGTAGGGGAAATGTGAGACACCCCTGAGGAATTGTGGACGGTTAGCTCTGGAGAGTGAGACCGAGTTTCATCAATGGTTGTCTACACTCAACCAGCAGTCAGGGGAGGTCGGGTGCGACAATGATGCAAACCAGTCTGCGACCCTTTTTCAGGGCAATGTGACACATGTGCCTTGTATGGCTCACGTGTTGAACCTGGTTGTCCAGCAATTTTTAAAACACTATCCCGGCCTACATGGCCTTCTGCAGAGGGCACGGTGTAATGCCTGCCTGGATCGACACACTCAGATGGGCTGTAAAGTATAGGCTAGCGGCAAGCCACTCACCAAGCTGGACACCCAGAACCCTGAAACTCTTTAACCCCTAATACAGTGATTTGGAATTACACAGGGCCCAAGTTGATCAATAACTGTGGAAGGCTGCAGTTCCAGAGAATAGTAGTCATGCAGGGTCAAAAACATTAATTGAGGAAGAGGAACAGAATGGGATGGCCAGGACTTAATCAGAAAACAAGCAGAGGTGAAATGCGGATCGGCCAACGAGGTACATAAACAGCAAGCAGGAAACGTAGTCAGGTAACAAGCACACAAACTCATAAAACTGAACTGGGGGTAACAGTAACAAGAGGTTCATAGCTTTGTCTGGCAGTGGTCTGCAGACAGGAGGGGCCTAAAAAAGGGTGTGGTGTCTTCCCATTGGGACCAGAGTACAAATTGATTGAGTGGACTACGTTGGTGACTTAAAAGCCGTGTGCGGCAATGATGCAAACCTGTCTGCGGCCCTTTGTCAGGGCAATGTGACACACGGGCCTTGTATGGCTCACGTGTTGAATCTGATTCTCCAGCAATTTTTAAAATACCATCCCGGCCTACATGGCCTTGTGCAGCGGGCACGCTGCTATGTGCTCGCTTTCATCCTTCGCACCCAGCAGCTCAACAACTTTCATTTCTCCGGAAGTCTTAGGGTCTGGCAGTTAAACGCCGGAAATGCGATGTTCCGACACGCAGGAATTGGAATCTGCACATGTTGCAGCGTGTGTGGCAGCACCGCAGAGCCCTGCTGAAATACGGTATGACGTATACCCTGGGCTAACTTGATCCAGAGGTGGTGCAGATCACGCTGCTGGAGTGGTGTCAGATCAAGGACCTATGCACCCTTCTACACAGTTTCCAAATGTCGACGAAGATGTTTAGCACTGGCAATGCCATTCTCAGCGTGACAATTCTGGTCATCTACATGATGGAGCACACTGTAAGCATTATTCGGAGTCAGGTGTTGGGACAAGAGGAAGGGGAGGAAGTACAGGAGGAGTCATATGCAGAAGGGATAATAAGATCTACAAGGTCCATACGGTAAGCGGCACCTAGGCAGCAGTTATGGTGGGGGATAGGGATTAACAAGGGCGCATAGTATCAACAAAAATTTTTGAGGAAGGTGCAGGAGCTATGAAGAAATGGAGGACGAACTTGCGATGGGCATGGAAGACTCAGCAGATGAGTGAGAGCTTGCTCACATTTCGGTTGTGCGAGGATGGGGGGAGAGGGCAGAGGAAGGAGGCACGATTCTCACCTCTCTGCCACCAACACACCAAGGACTTGGTCCTCCTGGATGCACAAGACACATGAGCGTCTTCTTGCTGCACTACCTACAACATGACCCTCGGATTGTACGAATTCGAAGTAATGCTAACTACTGGGTTGCCACACTGTTAGATCCCCGGTACAAGACAAAATTTGGCGAAATAATTCCTGCCATATAAAGGGACGCACGTGTACAGGAGTATCTTCAGAAGGTGGTACGCAATCCTCAATCTGCTTTTCCACTAAACACCAGTGCTGCACAGAGTGAATCTCAACGCTTTGTCATGGATAGGAGGAAATGGTCTTTTACTTGTCCACATCTGAGGGACCGAGGGCTGGCTGCTGTGCTGAGATGGCATTGAGTACGGTGTCCCTGCAGAGTTGCACTTTTGGTCATATACAAAATGAGTTGAAAAAGGACAGATGCTGGTGGAAAGGGGAACAGGTGTGTTGGAAAGGGGAAAAAAGTTTTGGTCCGTGGGTTTGGTGGTTAAGCAAAAGTAACATTTGATGAAGAAACACCATCTGTTACGGTGGGACTGGCAGATTTGGATAAGGTGGTATATACTATGTTACCGCTATATAACGAAAATTAATAAGAAAAGAAAGAGAAAGGTATATATCCCCATCAGCAGTCAGTGTCCACCGTGCTCCCAGATGGAAAAGGAGAGGTTGGCAACTGGAAGGTTCGGTGGAGGATACAGAGCTGTGTGGCTATGAAACTAATAGTAGCCTGAACCAAGTTAGACGCCACTCGGATCTTGAGACTGGGAGCCCTGTTAGCGTCACAGGGTCCACACGCCCACCCAGCCCAGGAACTCCCTGTTAACATCACAGGGGCCATTCAGTACGCTGACCGTGTGCATTGGGGCCACACCTGTGGACAGCAGGCGCATCAGCAGCAGCAGGCCTGTTAATGCCACTGGGCTGCACAAGCAGGACTTGTAGGACAGGAGCTGGTCTTAACCGTTCTGCGTTACCAACTGTGGTGGCGGCCTGCATCGACGCCCTATCCCTGCCTACCTCTGGCCTAAAGCCGCAATGGGTTCAACACATGGAGGTGTGCTCTTTCGGAGCACAATAGAAGACTGCGCACCTCCTTGTTGTCTCCAGCCCCTTTTATAACCTGGGTCCGCCCCAAACCAGGGTGGACCACAATGCACCTCCTGGAGACAAAAGCAGAGTGATACGTCATGAGTGGCATAACTAGCGTCCTATTTGGAACCGCAACTTCAATGATGACCTCATGGCTGTCATGACCCAAACACCTCACCAGTCATCGTCTGACCATCAATAATGAGGTGACAAGTCATAGGGGCGGGCCTCTGCAAGCCATTTGAGAGTGGCCTGGCCACATCGTCAGGACACCTGATGCCCTGTGGTCTAAATGGGCCCCCCACATCAGGGGCAGGGCCAAAGAGTTCATTACCGGACCTAGTTTCTGATGCAGTAAGTGCCTGACCATGGTCAGTTGCATGAAATACAGTCTCTGAAAAAAGACTATCAGCTTTAGCATGGTGTCTATGCACAACACAGGACTTAGACCCGGCACGGAGTGCAAGTACCTGTGCAAAGAGGCTTTTTGCACTAAGTGTGGGAGCATGCGCTGTAGCCCGAAATGAAGACTTAGCCTCAGGAATGGCACAGTCAGGCTGAGCATACTTACTAGGCGAAACACTGGAGTTAGGCTGCGGCTGGGGTAAATTGGCACACGCATGCGCACTAGCTGCCTCTCCACACTTACACGTGGAGGAGAAAGCAGCCAGCTGGACAACCCTAGGCACAGGCCTAAATGGCAGCTGATGCCTGGCCGCAACTGAAACCGCAGCAGGCTGCTTGCGTTTAAGGCGTCACCGTTTTGTAACAACAAATACCATCCAAAAGAACAGGTGTACTTCTTCCCATGGATAATCTGATATGATCCCTTTTTTCATGGACACGACCATCGCTAACAAATGTAGATGAGGCCAAATCAGCAGCTGCTTCAATGGATCTGAAGTGCTCCATAAAGTGGCCTCTCCTCCACCCCAATTTCAAGATCCCAAATACTCCATTCCTCTGTGGTGTCAATACAATCGCACTTGCTTCCTAACAGCTCTCAAGTTTCCACCAGCCCTGCTGAGTATGGGGTGACAGAGATGGTTGAGTTTGCATAGCTGTTCAGTCGCACTATAGCCTGGGAATCAGAGGTCTGCTCCAAAGCTGCAATGAGTACAGACAAGGAAGTTATTATTATTTTTATTATTATTGATTTTTAGAGCACTATTGATTCCATGGTGCTGTACATGAGAAGGGGGTTACATACAGAATACATATACAAGTAACTATAGACAGACTGGTACAGAGGGAAGAGGGCCCTGCCCTTGCGGGATTACATTCTAAAGGATTTTTGGGAGGAGACAGTAGGAGTGGTTTAGGTTGAGCGTCAAGTACGTATGGTGGTGGTGTCATTGAAGGTTATAGTCATTTCTGAACAGATGAGTTTTCAGATTCAGTTTGAAGCTTGCGTGTGTAGCAGATAATCTGACGTGTTGAGGTAGCGAGTTCCATGAGACAGGGGAAATGATCTGCGCAGATGGCCAGAAGCTTTGTGAGTGGGATCCAGGCCCCGATGAAGAAGGTGCTGAGCCTAATCTACACCCTCATTTCCAAAAAGTAAATCCTCCTGGTGGAGACAATGGGGAACATGATGAGGAGCACAGATACCTGATTGGAAGGACAACTTTACTATTCGGTCAGGGCAGGAAGAGGTTGTCTCGGAGGACTCAGGACGAGGGGAATGAAAACACACAGGGTTATTGATGAGGTTGGAGACCACACTTACTGTCAAACCAAAGTCAGCCAGTCGATGAGGTCAGCAGAGGAGGTGGAGGAGGATGCTACTGACGATGAGGTTACGTTGCGTCTTCCTGGCCAGAGACAAAGTACTGGAAGCACGTCAACAACTGAATCCTGGACCACAACTTTGACTCTGAGCAGAAGTCGTGTTGGCTATGCAGGTCGCATGGGCTGTAAGCCTTTCCTAGCCTGTGAATTTTCGGACATCGCAAAGGATCACCCAAGTCATGGAATCTGTAAGATTTGTCAACAATCTGTAAGTAGAAGGCAAAAACTCACACTTTTGAGTACTTCCTCCATGAAGTATCACATGGATATGAATTGACAGCGTGTAGGTGTATTGCTCAGCTTTAGCAACTGTCAACGCAATATGCTTATTTGCCGTTCATTGCATGCATTGTTGCAGACTACACACAAGGGGCTGCTGTTTTTTTGGATCTGCCACTTGGATCTGGTCACTATAGCAATAGAAAATTGCTCTTCGGGTGTGGACTTGGAGATGCTGTCTATGAACAGAAGGAAAAGCTAAAGGTGTGTGTTACAGCAAGGAGCCACCGCGGAAACACTTCGTTCAATTGTGAGGGGAGTTGTGTTGTACTTTGATGATGAGCACTGTAACGTCAGTGAGCAGCATCCTGTGCCACAGACCAACATTCTTACGGTGCTGTCTATACTGTTTACCGTGAGAGGAGCGTAAAGTCTGTATTTCTGGCAACTGGACATCACAGTACCCGGGTACGGTAGGCTGTGCCCAGACAATAATGCGGGCACGCAACACTTTGTTTTATTAGCAAAACACATATCTGTTCTGGGTAGGTCGACTATATAGACAATAAGACTTGCTGCCTCTGCACTGTCAAATTGTCACGTACAGTTTAAATCATAGAGGGACAGCAACACATGTTTGCATTGACTGTTGCTTTTCAAGATTTCCATGACTGTGTTGCAGAGCTGTGTGGTTTGCATTCACACTGTTATCATCTGCATTATCTGTGAGGCTTCAGCTAACAAGGGTATTCAGGGGGGGTAATGTGTTTTGTCTATGTTTAGGTAGATAACTTGGAAGCTCTTGTGATGCGCCACTGGTAAGTCGTGTTCGCACACACACACACAAACACACACACGCACAAACACACAATTACTGCTACACAGAGGGATTAGCAGGTAGTAGGCAACAGAATAGATTGTTTAATTATTTAAATTGTATGCATGGTTCTTATTGTTTGTTTTGGTAAAGTTAAACAATCATTTATCAACCCAACTGACTAGAGTCCTTTTCCTGTTGCCTGGTTTTGTTGCATACTGGGGAGCCCACCCTGTACACGACTTAAAATGAAGCATAAGTCGCAATGTGAATTTCACTGTGCTACAATGCGGCCTAGCGTGCCTGTGCAACCACCGCCTGCCCCATCAAGTGCATCTGCGTGCTCTTCATCCTCTGTGACTGTGGGGACAGCAGTCACACATGGTTTTTCACACTGAACTTCCACTCCTTTACCCGCAACAGGGAGTGTGATTGGCAGGTCATCACTTGTTTTGGAAGTGGAAACAGAAGGTATTGTTGAGCTGTCAGACATCGAGAGAACCATCATTGGATGCAGGCTACATTATATCCACGCCTGCATCTTCGTCACAGATTGCCTGGACTACCTGCAGTTAATAATTGCATTCCAGAAATGGAAAGGAGTGTAGAATGCACATGTGTTGTACCTTGCTTGGCAGCAAAGGAACACTAACTTAGTATTCCAGACAATTTTAGGATGGCAGAAAAAGAGTCAGCTCTTTGGGCAAATTAAATAGCGTGGCAAAAGTGGACAGATGGGTACAGTGGCCGTGTTCTGTGGGTACCAGGACAGTAAAGGAAGCCTCACTTTCTATCCCTCCTAATGATCAAATGCAGCAAGGAATTCCCTGAGTTTGCTATAAAATTAGCATAGCAAAATGTGCATGAGGGTGTAATGCAGAGGTGCTTGAGATTGCTTGGCACAAGTGGCACAATAAAGGAGTCCTACAGGCATTTTTTGTATGCCACTAAGTTGCAGTATTTTTTGCTATCATTATAGCTTATTAAAAACAGAGCAGGAGGGTGTCATGCAGAGGTGCTGCACATAGCTTGGCACCAGTGGGGCACTAATGGAGTACAACAGCCACTTCTTGTATGCCACTAAGTTTCCTCAGTGTTTGCTAGTATAATGGCTTAGTAACAATGAGTTTGAGTGTGCAATGTAGGCAGACGTGCTGCAAATATCTTTGCAATAGTGGGACTATACAGAAGTCCAATAGCCACGTTTAGGATGCCACTAGGTTCACTGAGTGTTTGCTAGTATAATGGCTTAGTAACAATGAGTTTGAGTGTGCAATGCAGGCAGACGTGCAATGCAGGCAGACGTGCTGCAAATATCTTTGCACTAGTGGGACTATACAGAAGTCCAATAGCCACGTTTAGGATGCCACTAGGTTCACTGAGTGTTTGCTAGTATAATGGCTTAGTAACAATGAGTTTGAGTGTGCAATGCAGGCAGACGTGCTGCAAATATCTTTGCACTAGTGGGACTATACAGAAGTCCAACAGCCACGTTTAGGATGCCACTAGGTTCACTGAGTGTTTGCTAGTATAATGGCTTAGTAACAATGAGTTTGAGTGTGCAATACAGGCAGACGTGCTGCAAATATCTTTGCACTAGTGGGACTATACAGAAGTCCAATAGCCACGTTTAGGATGACACTAAGTTCACTCAGTGTTTGCTAGTATAATGGCTTAGTAACTATCAGTTTGAGTGTGCAATGCAGGCAGACGTGCTGCAAATATCTGTGCACTACTGGGACTATACAGAAGTCCAACAGCCACGTTTAGGATGACACTAAGTTCACTCAGTGTTTGCTAGTATAATGGCTTAGTAACTATCAGTTTGAGTGTGCAATGCAGGCAGACGTGCTGCAAATATCTGTGCACTACTGGGACTATACAGAAGTCCAATAGCCACGTTTAGGATGCCACTAGGTGCACTCAGTGTTTGCTAGTATAATGGCTTAGTAACAATGAGTTTGAGTGTGCAATGCAGGCAGACGTGCTGCAAATATCTTTGCACTACTGGGACTATACAGAAGTCCAATAGCCACGTTTAGGATGCCACTAGGTTCACTGAGTGTTTGCTAGTATAATGGCTTAGTAACAATGAGTTTGAGTGTGCAATGCAGGCAGTCGTGCTGCAAATATCTTTGCACTAGTGGGACTATACAGAAGTCCAATAGCCACGTTTAGGATGGATGCCACTAGGTTCACTGAGTGTTTGCTAGTATAATGGCTTAGTAACAATGAGTTTGAGTGTGCAATGCAGGCAGACGTGCTGCAAATATCTTTGCACTAGTGGGACTATACAGAAGTCCAATAGCCACGTTTAGGATGACACTAAGTTCACTCAGTGTTTGCTAGTATAATGGCTTAGTAACTATCAGTTTGAGTGTGCAATGCAGGCAGAGGTGCTGCAAATATCTGTGCACTACTGGGACTATACAGAAGTCCAATAGCCACGTTTAGGAGGACACTAAGTTCACTCAGTGTTTGCTAGTATAATGGCTTAGTTATAATGAGTTGGAGTGTCCGGAGGACAGGAGGGTACAGTGCCAGGATTGTGGGGCTCTGGGTAGAGGAATGGAAGCCTGCCTTCCTATTCCCTTCTAATGGGGAAATGCAGCGAGGAAATCCCTGACCTTAGCTACACAGACGCTGTCTCTGTTTTCAGGACCTGTCACCTATGGCTCTGACCCTGCCGGTACGAGCCCTTAAAAGGACTGATAGAAAGTGCTCTCCCTAAGCTGTCCAGCGCTGTGTATGGAGCGCATACAGCTGTATCGGCGATGGGACTCAGGACGGAGCTGCGCCAGTGATGTCTGACACCAAGGACGCAGAAGGCAGTTAATGGCGTGCTGGAGGAAAATGTCCGTTTTTATAATGCAGGGACATGTGACATGGACATCCTATCACACATGCCGTTGCTTCTCTGGCTAAAAGTCCACTTAGCTGTGTGTGTGTCTGGGATTGGCTGACATAATGGCCCTCCCCACTACACGCGCGCGCTTAGGGAAGGAAGACAAGGAAAAAAAAAAAAAAAATGGCGATCGCCATTATACATACAGCAGTAATCTGAATGCGCTGTTCCCGCACACTATACACTGAAATGTCATAATAGTGTGAGTCACAGAGTGACTTACACTATTACAGCGGAAAGCCAGCTAGGAATTAGCTGTTTTTTTTGCTGCTAGAACCGTTCTCGAACGTTTCTAGAACTATCGAGCTTTTGCAAAAAGCTCGAGTTCTAGTTCGACCTAGAACAGGCCCCAAAATCACTCGAACCTCGAACCGCGCTCAACTCTAAAAACTACATCATTACATTCCCATATACTACATCCCTACACCCAAAATATTAGTCACCAGTTAACCCCCTCCCCCCTCCCATTGTCCCCTCCTCACGTTATTAGTCACCACTCACCTCTCCCTCCTCAGGCACCTCCTTACAGGTCCCCCGCTGAACTGTTTCTTCCCTTGTATGGCCCCCCGCCGCTGCTTCTCTCTGTTCAGGCACCGGCTTGTGCCGCTTCTCCAGCCGGGCTGGAACTTTTCAAATGACACACGCGCGCGCCGTACTGATGACATCAGGGCGCGTGTGTGTCACAGAGAAAGGTGTCAGGCAGGGAACAGAGGACAGATCCTAAATCTCCGCAGAGTGTAGCAGCGGAATGCAGGAATCTGTCCTCTGTTCCCTGCCCAGCACCTTTCTCTGTGACACACGCGCGCCCTGATGTCGTCAGTATGACGTGCGTGTGTCATTTGAAAAGTTCCAGCCCGGCAGGAGAAGCGGCACCACGTCTCCAACTCTGATCTAATGGGCGGGCCGGTCACAGACAGTAGGCGGGCCGGATGTGGTCTGCGTGCCGCCACTTGCCCAGGTCTGGTCTAACAGATACTTCCTGGTTGCTGAAAGCCCTTTAGCCATGTTTATTCAATCTCCTATATAGCCAGGTCCCTTGCTTTCCATACACAAGCAGGTTTCAACCGCACATAAAGGTAACATTTGGTTAGGTACCCATACACACAAGCAGGTTTTAACCACATATAGAGGTAACATTTGGTTAAGGACCTCATAAATAAGAGATTACCGTGAAGTGGTAATGGGGCAGTAATGATTTGATCAATACATTAGCTAAATATCTCTTTTTTTCAAATAATTTTCAGCAGTTATGCAATGTCACATTTCAATTTTTTCAATTTTTCATATGGCTAGTTGTATTTTTCATTCCTTATGTATTATAAAGCAGTTATGCTTGTTCATATTTCTCTGAATTTGGTGTGCAGCTTTCACTTCATATAGATTGTGTATATTTTAGCTAGCACCCTGTTCACATTTACCATGGTGTTCCAGCAGTCTTTTTGATTGTAATTACTATTACATCCTGTCCAGCTCAAAATGAAAAATGTGATTAGTCACATTTTTGTTAGTTTGCTTTGGTTTTCCACTAGGATTTCAATATGGAAAACTGCAGTGTCAAAACCAGATGTAATTTGTGTGACCACAGTATTTACAATGCAATATCATGATGGGCTTTTCCATGGAAACAATACTAGGAACATCTGCAACTTAGATTGCAGTAAATCCGTAGTATAGTCTGGTGGGAATTCAGGCCGTGTAGTGAAACATTCTAATATTTCCATCGCTTTCTATTTTGATGCCTAATTTTCTCACTAATAATTTTAGATATAGACCAGCTTTTCTCTTCATTACGACCCTTATAGCTTTCAATTTTTTGTGAGTTGGTGCAGGATTGAAATACAACATATAAATTCAGTTATTAACACAAATGATATAGCAGCGAGTACAGAGAAGACAATGGCATTTAACATCAACATGGTGGTATTGTTGCAAAACAAAAATATATGTGGGGAGGTAAAAATAAAGAGGGCAAGGGGCTCAAGAAAATAAAAAAAAAAACAGAAGTCGAAAAACAATGCTGTATTATAGCCAACCATACACATTAGACGGCTGAACTAAGCTTTGGTCAGTTATACAGCTACCAGCCATCTCGTTTGGCCAAACGCTCCTGTGTTCCCTACTAAAAAAGCCATTGCCAGATATCTCTGGCAGCGTTTCACCTCCAGAATGGTAATCATCAGTCCAAAATTGGACACGCCTAATCAACATCTCTCCTGACGATTAGTTGTCCAAGGCCCCATATACATCGTATACGATTGGCCAAACTTCTCCATCAGCAGGTTCAGATGAAAGTGTCACACATTTGGAAAAACTTAATGAGTTAATGAGTGTCATTCAGGACACTAGTGAGTTGCTCGTTGGCAAAAAAAAAAATACAGAAGCTTAGAATAAGATAATACAGAGATACAGTTTAGGACACTTAGAATTATACATTCAAAAAATGTTATAAGCAAAAAACAACAACAAAAAAACCCCATAAAACACATCCACACACTGTATATGTATAATTGTTGCCCCTTTTGATAAAAGGAAAGACTGTGTCAGATACCAAAAATGTAAAAAAAAATGATTCATCTCCTTATTTTCAGAAGTAATCATTGTTATATTTCAGAAAATTGATAGATTTCCAGTTGTAATAAATTGTCATCCCTTGATAACAATTCTAATTGTTCTTTCTTTTGTTTATAAGATGCTTTCAGCTCTCTCAACCTTGAGTGGAAAAGGTCTAATCGACTTGAAAATCCAGAAGAGGATGAAATTATAATGAACCATGACATAATGATGAAGTCTCAAACTATTTATGCATATAACATGTGGACATTGTATTATATTGTAAATTGTGTTATGCTGCTCATTCCACAGATTTACTTCATTCATGTTAGTTTGGATCTTTGTCAATAAAATGGGTGTTGCTTTCCTGATGCACTTTACTCTAATTATGTAACACAGGGTTTCCTTTTTTGTTGTTTCTTGAGTTTAACTACTTCTAGACCAACCACAAACTATAAACGTCCAGGCAGTCCTTTACTCTGCATGGATGTTCTAAAATATCACTGCATAGTAAGTATCTTGTAGGATTGTAGATGGTAAAACCGTAGGCATGGGTAGTCATAGTCAGACACAGCCAGACTCCTCACAAAGAAGGCAGACATGATTTATTATCATATTTGTCTTCCTTAGTGCACTTACACAATGCTGAACAAGCATTGTCTATAGAGATTAGGAAGCACTGACAGTGCCTTCACCTCCAGACCCAGTGATCATGTGATTGTTGGGTGTAGAGTGGATCAGGAGCAGTTGGGTCCTAGGAGACCCAGTCAGCTCTGCTTTTCAGCCAGGAGGCTGAATTTCCACTTTAAGGCTATGTGCCCACGTTGCATTTTTACATGCTTTTCTGCAGCGTTTTCAACTGCACCTTTTTAATGCCAAAATGCATGCGTTGTGATTTCCCAGCAAAGTCTATGAGAAATAGGGATTTCTTGTGTGCACTTTGCAGTTCAAAACGCTGCGTTTAATTTGCATAATTTTGGGCAAAAACTCAGCGTTTAAAGAAGCAGCATGTCAATTGTTTTTGCCATTTGGGCTGCGTTTTGATAACATTGAAGTCAATGAGAAGTTGCAAAAAGTAAGCAATATCAAAATTCCAGCGTTTTTCTTGCTTTTTATGTGCAGAAATCATGCGCTTTGGACTACATAAACGCATGCTTTTTTGGCATCAAAATAATGAAAAGACAACTTCCTGTTCCTGCGCTGAGATGTGAGGAGGGAGAAGAAGCAGCTCCATACAGCCCCTGCAATATACAGCGACCTACAGAAGCAAACAGCACCCTAGACGAACATAGAGAGGCTGCACTGAATTACCAGCTGTCAGTGCATGGATCGTTATCTCCTCAGAAGTGGAGGAACACCATTCAAGCCCAGAGCAGAGCAGAGGGAGGAGGGGGTGAGTGCAGAGAACATGGCACCCACAGTGAGGAGGAAGGAGGGGGAGGAGGGAGAGGAACCACAAGGGCAGCTGCAGCAATGTGCAGGAGGCCAAGATAACAGTAGAATTTAGAGTATGCAGAGTGGTACAGAGACATTGGGCTTGGGGGAAAGATATGAGATTGATTACAAAAGGTTGGCAAAAGAAGTGGCAGATCATCTGACAGAGGACATCAGAGAGGCAATAGCAACCTCAGTGAAGAAGGCTTTGGCTGCGCTGCAGGAGGAGCACCATGATATGAGACTGACAGAGGTAGAGCAAAGAGTTTCTGATGCTGAAGAGAATCTGACAAGATTGGAGGGCAGATTTAAGGAGCTAAACACTAATGCTCAGCTTATGAAGGATAAAATAGAAGATCTTGAAAACAGATCTAGGAGGAATAATTGAAGGCTGGTGGGTCTGCCTGAGACAGTGACAACAAAATATTTGGACTCAATCTGTGAAAAAGAATTACCCCAGGCTTTAGGCTTACCACATAGCTGCCGTGTAGAAAGAGTGCACAGAGTGGGACCCACAAGGGAGCAAAGAGATGGTCACAGTAACAATAATAATACCTCCAAGCAAGGTGAAATGTCCAGAGCAAGACAGGTTATTATAAAATACCTGGAATACAAAGATAAAGAAGAAATTCTACAGGCCTTCAGGAATAGGAAACAGACACTACGCATTCAGGGACACAAGATTCTATTATTTGGCGACTATTCGGCAGAAGTCACACGAAAAAGAAAAGCATTTAGCCAGATCTGCACTGCCCTCTATCACAAAAACATTAAATTTCAGCCTTTATACCCAGCAATACTAAGAGTAAGAGGAGCAGATGGGGTCACAAAGACTTTTCGGGATCCTTCAGAGGCGGAGCGAGAGATACTACAGGATGGGAGAACACGGCGACAGGAGAGGAATGGAAAAGAAGGGACTTTCACTGATCCGAAACATGCAGATCCTGCAAACATAACATCTGCAGTTAGACCCGACAACGAGCCAGAGTGGAGTCAATCGAGATCCAGACCAGCCAGTCCGAAGGAAAAGCGACAGATGGCGACTTCAGCTGGGAAAAGAGGAGGAAGAGGTAGCAGCTCATGAACAAGCAGGCAAAACAAGGACTTAATTTGAGACTGCTGAATGGAGCCGTATGGTGACAAATGTGCCTTAACTCTCTAAAGTCTCGCCTACCTCCTTCTCTCTTTCTTCTCTATCTCTTTTTCTTTCGCTCCCTTTTTCTCTCTCTTTTTCATGCTTATCACTTTTTCCCTTTTATCATTTACTAATGCTTTTTTTTTTTCTCTTCTCTCGCTCTTTTTCTTCTTTTAATGACGGTTTTAGGAGCTTGATAAATTTATAAAGGCTGTTTAGGGGCAAGGAGTTAATAGCCAATAGAGGGGGAGAGGTGACTTAGTGGGGTGGCTTCATGGAGAGCTTGACTTAAAGCAGGGGTTTGAAAGGAGTCTCAATCATCTCAGAAAAAATGGAAGACGTTAATTGTATTTGTAAAGTTGGGGATGGGAGGGGTTATCCACAGTTGGGGGAGCGGAGGGGAAGGGAAGAGAGTTGGGGAATCCATGCGACACGGCCTGAAAAAGGAACTGTTGATTTTGGAGATTATGGTTAAGTTCATTACGTGGAATGTTAAGAAACTCAGATCGCCGCACAAACGAAATATGATACTACGTCATCTCAAGAAGCTTAAGGTTGATATTGCTTTATTACAGGAGACGCACTTGCAAAAGGATGAGTTCTTCCGTTTGAACAAGATGTGGGTGGGAAGGGTATATGGGTCGGCCTCAAAAGGTAGGAAAGCAGGGGTTCTTATTTTGATCAATAAAAACTTTGCACACGAGGTGGAAACACAAGATTCAGATGAAGAAGGAAGATACATACATATAAAGATTTCAGGTACTCAAGGCACTTTTAGTATCCAGAATATATATGCACCCAATACGGAACAAAGGTTTTTTTTTGAAAATATAGCTGATAAGATTTTGCTGGATGGGGATATATGTAAATTGGTGGGGGGAGACTTCAATGCAGTGGTTTCTCAGGAAGAAGACAGGAGGAGTCAGGGGAAGCAGGGGAGGAACACGGAGGGGTCGCTGAGAGCATTGTTAAATACAACTACACTATCACCCGCAAGAGAGAGAATTTACACACTATTCCCACCCACACGACTCTTGGTCAAGGATTGACCTTTGGCTGACAAGTGAGAATTTATTGCAGAGGGTAGAAGAGATAGTTATAGAGACTATGGTAATATCGGATCATAGCCCAGTGGTAGTCAGTATAGCTGACAAAGATCAGAGAGGACAGGATTATATATGGCGCTTCCCCTCATTCTTGACTTTGGACGAGAACTTCCATAGAATACTGAGAGAATGGTGGGTGGATTATACATTGACGAATCAGGAGCACAGTGGGGAAACACTATTGTATTGGGAGACGGCCAAGGCAGTTTTGAGAGGAAAAGTGATAGGATATACGACAAAGGCGAAACGACAGACACAAGTAAAGTTTCAGGAGGCTAGCCGGGCAGTCAGGGAAGCATATACTGACTTCTTAGAAAAACCATCAAGGGTGACAAAAGCAATGTGGGTGGAGGCGAAGGGCAATTTTGAGAACTGGGTAGAAAGGAAAGAAGGTATGTACAGGACACAACAAGAGGCAGAGTTGAATCGTTTCGGGAATAAGGCAGGGAAGTTATTGGCAAATCTGGCAAGGGGACGACGACCGATGACATATATTATGACACTGAGAAACGCTGTGGGGAGTAAAACGACAGATCCCAAAGAGATAAACGACATTCTTGGAGACTTCTATGCAAGTTTATATAAAGAGGAGGGGTTAGATGATAGGAGAGAAGGAAATGAGTGGTTAAAAGGAACAAAAATGCCTATGCTCACAGAGGAAAATTTAAAGGCTCTGAATAAAGAGGTGACGGAGGAGGAGGTGCTACAGGTTATAGGAGAGTTAAAAACGACAAAGGCCCCGGGACCAGATGGCTTTAGCGGCAGTTTTTTCAAAATTATGAAGGATCAAATCTCACCTATACTGACAGAGTTATTCAATAAGATAATGGATGGGGAAAGAATATCAGGTACACTTAATACAGCCTATATAAAGCTCATTCCTAAAGGAGGAAAGTGTAACGCCTGGTCCCACCAGACCCCGGGGGGGGGAGCTCTCCCTCACATCTGCCCAGTCCCAGCATGGCTTCCACATGCACTCCTGCCCCCACTCCCAGGCAGAGAAGGCCTTCCACTTACCGGCCCCAGGGCTCTGCAGACGTTGCTCCCACTCCAAGGCCTGCTGCAGTTTCCTCCTCACACAGAATTGCTGTAGGTGATTCTAGGCTGCGTGCGAGGCCACGCCCCCTTTCTTAAAGTGGCATGCCCCAAATCCTGGAAGTGATCTCAGAGGTCACCTGCTGCCTAATAGGTATTTAAGTTCACTTCCCCCGGCAGCAGGCGCCCGAGCAACGCCTCTATTAGTGCATTGCCAGTGTCCTAATCTGTTTCTGCTATTGTTTATGATCCGTACATTTGTTACCTGATTCTAATCCTGTGTCTCACCATAGTGCCATCTAGACCATACCGGCTGTGGACGTCACCACCTACTCCTACCGTGGACGTCACTGTGCCATACCTGCCGTGGACACTATCTGTACCGTTCCGGCTGTGGACGTCACCACCCATTCCTACCGTGGACGTCACCGTGCCATACCTGCCGTGGACACTATCCGTACCGTACCGGCTGTGGACGTCACCTGCTGTGAAACATCTCCGGTGCCACTTCCGTGTTCCGCCTGCCGCAGACATCGTACCCGAGCCACGCCTGGCCGTACAGAGACTCCTACCTCCGGTCCCTGGCTGCCGTGCATTTAGGCCTTCTGGGGAGGCGCCGCACAGTCCCTGTATAGGGGTTCGCTGCTGGCCGTCTTCTCAGGGGAGTCCGGTGCACGGTCCAGTGGGTCCACCTCCGGACGTTCGCCGCTCCTCGGTGAGCGTAACAGTTTGCTCGGGCCATGGACTCCGCCGGGATCACGGTTAACCCGCTGAATGACCTGCAACAGGAGCTCTCCCGCCAACGTGAGACCCAAGCAAGGTTCGTGGCTTACATAAAGTCTGTGGAATCCCGTCTGGCATCCATGCAAACCTCCGTATCCTCCGACAGCTCCCAGTTGAGTGAACTACTGCAGGAACTGTCCCGCCAGCATGAGGCCCAGAGACGCATGGCTGAAGACATGGCGGCCGTGGATTCCCGTCTAAATGCCCTGCAGAATCCGGCCTCCTCTACAACTCCCGACTCTGCAGGATTATCGACATACATGTCTCCTTCTCGCCTGGCCTCCCCACCCATGTATGGAGGGGATCCCCGTTTGTGTCGCGGTTTCTTAAACCAGTGCTCCCTGCACTTTGAGCTGTCGCCGCTGCAGCAAGCGACCGATCGCTCGAAAATCGCATTTATCATGTCTCATCTGACTGGTCAGGCTCTGGCTTGGATGAATCCGCTCTGGGAAAAGAATGACCCGACCGTCCAAGTCCTGTCCGTCTTTCTGACCACCTTCCGTAAGGTGTTCGATGAACCAGGCCGTCTCTCATCTACTGCCTCTTCACTCATGAGAAACCACCAGGGGAATCTCACCGTGGGACAGTATGCAATCGAGTTCCGCACTCTGTCCTCCGAGCTCAAGTGGAACAATGACGCCTTGGTAGCTGCCTTTTGGGAAGGGTTATCCGGAAAAATCAAGGATGAACTGGCCGGCCGGGATGTACCTACCACCCTGGAAGAGCTGATCTCTCTGGCTACCCGTATTGATCTCCGCTTCCAAGAGCGTGCCAGAGAGGTCACCCGGGCAAGAAGAACCCCGCGCCTTGCGCCCACCTTCCAAAGGCCGATGTTACCTTCCTCCACCAGGCCTACTGCTCCGCACGAGCCCATGGAGGTCGACCGCGTCACTGAGTCCAGACTGCGACAGAGGAATCGGAGAATGGCAGGAGAGTGCTTTTACTGCGGAAGTGCCAAACATCTGATTCAAGACTGTCCAGTAAAGCCGGGAAACTACAGAGCCTAGGGTCCATCGGAGAGGCCACCCTAGGTCATGCCAAGTCCTCTCCTTTTCTCCAGGTGCCTGTATCCCTGTCCTGCGGCTCCATCCGGTTGTCAGTACATGCGTTCCTGGATTCAGGCTCCGCCGGGAACTTTATCCAGCAGTCCATGGTGGATCTACATCAGATTCCCGTCCGATGTCTTGCTACCCCCATCAGTCTGTCTTCTGTGGATGGAAAACCGCTTTCCGAACCCATCCGGTTCATCACAGAGAACTGTACTATGCAAGTGGGGTTGCTACACTCTGAGACAATCGCCTTCCACGTGCTCCCTGGCATGGCACATGCTCTTCTTCTGGGAATACCCTGGCTTCGGTCACACAAGCCTGTGCTCGACTGGGATTCCGGAGACATCCTGCAATGGGGTGCTTCCTGCCACAGTCACTGCCTGACACCAGTGCATCCTCCGCACCCACCAGTCCAACCGGTCAACCTTCCCGGGTTACCTCCTGCCTACTGGTCCTTTGCAGATGTCTTTGACAAAAAGGAAGCTGAGACGTTGCCGCCACACAGACCTTACGATTGTCCCATCGACCTGCTCCCAGGTACAACCCCTCCTCGTGGGCGCATCTACCCACTGTCGCGTGAAGAGACCCAAGCCATGTCTGACTACATAAAGGAGAATTTAGCACGAGGCTTCATCCGGAAATCCTCCTCTCCCGCCGGAGCGGGCTTCTTCTTTGTGGGGAAAAAGGATGGGGGTCTACGGCCCTGCATTGACTACCGCGGATTGAATAAGATCACGGTGAAAAACAGGTATCCACTACCCCTTATACCGGAACTGTTTGACCGTTTCCGAGGTGCCAAGATCTTTTCCAAACTAGATCTCCGGGGTGCGTACAATCTGGTTCGCATTCGGTCGGGAGACGAATGGAAGACCGCGTTCAACACTCGTGACGGGCACTATGAATACCGAGTGATGCCCTTCGGGCTCAGTAACGCACCGGCGGTCTTCCAGGAGTTTGTGAACGACGTCTTCCGTGACCTTCTCTACACCTGCGTAGTTGTGTATTTAGATGACATCCTTATCTTCTCTCCGGACTTGCATACCCATCGAAGACATGTCCGTCTGGTCCTGCGGAGATTGAGAGAGAATCGCCTTTACGCCAAACTCGAGAAGTGCCTGTTTGAGCTGACCTCGTTACCCTTCCTTGGCCACATAGTCTCGGATACCGGCCTGAAGATGGATCCTGACAAGATTTCAGCCGTACTGAAATGGCCCCGTCCGGAAGGGTTGAAGGCTATCCAGCGATTCCTGGGATTCGCCAACTATTACCGGCAATTCATTCCACATTTCTCATCTCTGGTGCGCCCCATATCCTCTCTCACTCGCAAAGGTGAGAACCCAAAGAAATGGACACCGGAAGCTGACGAATCGTTCCTGTCCCTTAAACGTGCCTTTGCCTCTGCTCCAGCCTTACACAGACCCGACATTACCCAGCCGTTTATCCTTGAGGTAGATGCCTCCTCATCCGGAGCCGGTGCGGTCCTTACACAGAAAACGTCAGAGGGTAAGACAGTAACCTGTGGCTTCTTTTCTAAGGCTTTCTCCCCAGCAGAACGAAACTACTCAATCGGAGACCGTGAGTTGCTGGCAGTCAAGCTGGCTCTGGAGGAATGGCGATACCTGCTGGAAGGGACATTGCATCCAGTCACCATCTATACTGACCACAAGAATCTGGCATATCTTCAGACAGCCCGCAGGCTAAACCCCCGACAGGCCCGATGGTCGTTATTCTTTGCCCGCTTTGATTTCGTTCTGCATTTCCGTCCAGCCGAGAAGAACCTAAAAGCCGATGCGCTATCTCGATCATTCCTGTCAGAGGACCAGGAGGATGAACCTCGGCACATCATTGACCCTTCCAAACTAATGGCGGCTCCAGTCGGCATGCATCACCTTCCTCCTGGCAAGACGTTTGTTGCTGAGGTCGATAGAGAACGCGTACTCCAGTGGGGACACTCTTCCAGAATAGCAGGTCATGTGGGGCAAAAGAAATCTCTGCAATTGATATCCCGATATTACTGGTGGCCAGGGCTACGTCGAGACGTCCAGGACTTTGTTTCATCCTGTTCCTCCTGTGCCCGAAACAAGGTCCCGAAGACCCCTCCGGCGGGCCCTTTGCTGCCTTTACCGATACCATCCGCTCCATGGCAACATATCGGCATGGATTTCATCACGGACCTGCCAAAGTCATCTGGCTGCACAGTCATCTGGGTGGTAGTGGACCGGTTCTCCAAGATGGCCCATTTCACACCACTCTCCGGGCTACCGTCCACTCCGGTTCTTGCTGACTACTTCATCCAACACATCTTCCGGCTTCATGGCTTGCCTCTCCATATCGTGTCCGACAGAGGGGTCCAGTTCACCGCTCGGTTCTGGAGAGCAGTCTGCAAGATGATGGATGTAGAATTGGACTTTTCTTCTGCCTACCACCCTCAGTCCAACGGGCAAGTGGAGCGCATTAACCAAATCCTGACTAATTATCTCCGCCACTTCGTGGACGAACACCACAGCGACTGGGTCAAACTGCTTCCATGGGCCGAGTTCTCCTATAACAATCATGACAGTGAGTCCTCTGCTAAATCTCCGTTCCAGGTGGTGTATGGACGGCGACCCAAGGTGCTGTGTCCTGTGACTAGTTCCTCAGGCAACCCTGCGGCTGATGACCTCGTGAGGTCCTTCTCTGCCGTCTGGGCTGAGACCAAGTCGACTCTGGAACGGTCCTCTGTCCGCATGAAGAAACATGCTGACAAGAAACGTCTGGATGTTCCTTTCTTCCGGCCCGGAGATAAAGTCTGGCTCTCGTCCAAGTATGTCCGCCTGAAACAGCCGTCTTACAAGCTGGGTCCCCGCTTCATTGGTCCCTTTGAAGTGCTTCGCCAAATCAATGAGGTATCCTACAAGTTGAAGCTGCCGTCGACGCTTCGCATCCCGAACTCCTTCCATGTGTCCCTCCTCAAGCCGGTGGTCCTGAGTCGTTTCCATGGTGATCCTGGGGTCTCGCCTCCTCCTGTTGGTGATGATGACGTCTATGAGGTAAAAGCCATCCTTGCGGCTAAGGTGGTCCGAGGTAAAACCTACTATCTGGTGGACTGGAAGGGGTTCGATCCTGAGGAGAGGACGTGGGTACCTGCGGAGGACGTGGATGCTCCTCGTCTCCTCCGGAGCTTCCTGAGGAGGAGGGGGCTTCAGGGGGGGGTACTGTAACGCCTGGTCCCACCAGACCCCGGGGGGGGAGCTCTCCCTCACATCTGCCCAGTCCCAGCATGGCTTCCACATGCACTCCTGCCCCCACTCCCAGGCAGAGAAGGCCTTCCACTTACCGGCCCCAGGGCTCTGCAGACGTTGCTCCCACTCCAAGGCCTGCTGCAGTTTCCTCCTCACACAGAATTGCTGTAGGTGATTCTAGGCTGCGTGCGAGGCCACGCCCCCTTTCTTAAAGTGGCATGCCCCAAATCCTGGAAGTGATCTCAGAGGTCACCTGCTGCCTAATAGGTATTTAAGTTCACTTCCCCCGGCAGCAGGCGCCCGAGCAACGCCTCTATTAGTGCATTGCCAGTGTCCTAATCTGTTTCTGCTATTGTTTATGATCCGTACATTTGTTACCTGATTCTAATCCTGTGTCTCACCATAGTGCCATCTAGACCATACCGGCTGTGGACGTCACCACCTACTCCTACCGTGAACGTCACCGTGCCATACCTGCCGTGGACACTATCCGTACCGTACCGGCTGTGGACGTCACCTGCTGTGAAACATCTCCGGTGCCACTTCCGTGTTCCGCCTGCCGCAGACATCGTACCCGAGCCACGCCTGGCCGTACAGAGACTCCTACCTCCGGTCCCTGGCTGCCGTGCATTTAGGCCTTCTGGGGAGGCGCCGCACAGTCCCTGTATAGGGGTTCGCTGCTGGCCGTCTTCTCAGGGGAGTCCGGTGCACGGTCCAGTGGGTCCACCTCCGGACGTTCGCCGCTCCTCGGTGAGCGTAACAGAAAGAATTAAGAAGACCCATCTAGTTATAGGCCCATCTCACTGATTAATCAAGACCTAAAAATTTTAGCGAAGTTGATGGCAAATAGGTTAGCGGCAGTATTGCCAGAGATTATAGATCTCCCCCAGGCTGGCTTTGTTAAAGGACGTTCAGTGGTGACAAACATTAGGAAAGTAATGCTAGCAATTGATGTAGTAAAGCAGACGAGAGAAGGGGGGGAGAGAATCCAGCCTTGATCACCTTGGACGCGGAGAAAGCCTTTGACAATGTGAGGTGGTCATGGCTGGAACAGGAGCTAGATCACCTGGGCTTACACGGAGCTTTTAGGAATTTTGTGAGGGTCCTTTATGCAAATCCTCAGGCAAGAGTGAGTACCCCGGGATTTCTGTCAAAACCATTTCCTTTGATGAAGGGAACCAGGCAAGGATGCCCGATGTCACCACTATTGTTTAACTTGGCTATTGAACCACTGGATAGACGTTTGAATGAGGGGGGGTGGTTTGAAGGGATCAAGGTAGGGAGGAAGTCATTGCACTCAGCCTTATTTGCTGATGATATAGTCCTGTTCATGAGCAAACCTAAAACGCAATTGAGTAGAGTCATAGAACAAATTGAGGAGTTTGTGAGGTTAGCAGGGTTTAGACTTAACAAAAACAAATGTGAAATTCTCTTCTTGGACGGAAAGAGAGCGGAGGGGGAGAGGGGTGCATTATGTGACATTCCAATAGCTAGAAATACAATTAAATACTTGGGAGTACAGTTTGGGAGGGATACTAAGACCATATATTCATTAAATTATTCCCCTTTGATCGAGAAAATTGAAAGTGAACTGCAAGGTTGGGCAAATTTGCCGTTGACTCTTGTGGGAAGAAATCATCTAATAAAAATATAAAAATGATGAGCTTTTCCAAGCTTCTCTATCCAATGCAGACAATCCCATTGCTTCTTAAACACTCGGATGTGAACAGATTGACAAAAGCGTTCTCACGTTTTTTGTGGAAGGGATATAGGCTGAGGATTAGTGCCAAAAAGCTAATGTTATCAACAGAAAATGGAGGGATCAGACTACCTAACATCAGGGGGTACAATTTGGCCTGTATCTTAAGACATGTAGTCGATTGGATTAGACAAACAAGTAGGTATTCTGACTGGGATATAGAGGCTGAATTTTGTAAACCTTGGGACCCGAGTTCAATCCTACATACCTCCATTCCAAATTTGCCACCCTAACATTAAACACTCACTGATTTGTAGAGACACAGTGATGACTTGGAAGGCGGTTAGGAAAAAGTTCGGGTTAGCCTGGAACATCTCCAAATTCCTTAATATATGGGCTTGTCCTGACTTTCCACAGGGAAGGGAAAATTATCTCTTTAAAGAATGGACGGAAAAAGGGATTGGAACTCTAAAAAACCTGATGCATGATACAGAACGGAGATGGATGACGTGTGAGGAGTTGAGAGCAAAGTATGACTTGCGCCCATTCCAGACTCTCCAGTTTGAACAGGTGAAACAAGGGATAATGAAGAAACTATACAACATAAATAACGAATATGAGGCAAATCAGATGGATGCGATCATATTAAGGGACATCCATGCCACAAATATATCAAGTCTTTATGGAAATATGAGAGAAGTGTTAGTCCCTAACATATCAGGAAGAATGTTGGAAGGGTGGGCAAAGCAGTTGGGAGATCAAGAAGTGGAGGAGAAGATTTTGAATGGTTGGATGGTGATGAGAAAGAAGATTGTGAATGCGAACTTAAGAGATACCCAATTCAGGATCATACATAGAGCTATCTATGGATTTAATATACTGAATGCAAGACATCCAGATAAGATGATGAGTTGTCCAAATTGTGGTACGGAAAAAACAGATCTATATCATGGGATATGGCAGTGCGAAAGGATTTAAAGATTTTGGAAACAAGTCCAAGGGGTAGTGAGGAAAATCTGGAATAGAAATGTAGAGTTAGATCCAATGGTCTGGTTATTTCACTATCAGCATCGAGAGGAGGGAGAGAAAGGGGGAGACAAGTTACCGAATCTTTTCCATGATATAGCAATGATAAGTAAAAGGGCTATTCTTCAGAAGTGGCTGGTGAAGGAAACACCAACAAAAGAAGAACTTGTTAATCAATTGAAAAAACGCTCATGTTGGAGAAGGTGATGGTGGAGAGGTGTAAAGAAAGGATGACAGCAAAATTTTTCAGTAAATGGAGAAAGTTCATAAGCGTTATATGTTCTAGAGAAGAAACAATACAAATAATGTCCACATTTGTGTCTACGGAATGGTACATGAAGGAAGACCTGTCAGGGTCCCTGTGCGAGCTGAAAGTATAGTTGGCCAAATTCTGGGTTGTGTCGCATGGAGAGGGGAGGGGGGAATGGGAGGGATAGTGTTTACAAGTAATGTTTGTAACAAGTTATCAAGGAATGCTGAAGGGGGGTAGCAGAGACTGAATAATGGAAATATACACTGACGAAGAAGGGCAAGGAGCAAATTTGATGACCGTGACAAATATTTGATTGATAAATTGTAGAGACTATGTTATTTGATATTTTGATTTGTTGACCCTTATTTTCTTCATTCTGTACCCTATTTTACCATTACAAGAAAAGAAATAAAAAATTTGGTTTAAAAAAAAAATAAAAATAATGAAAAGATATGTCCCTTTACACACACACACATAGTCCGACAATTAAAATAATGAAATTTATGAATTTATTGCTATTTTAGTGATACATAGTTTAAAACCGCTATAATTATATGAAATATAACTATTTTCTAAATTTTTTCAATAACTATGTGTTCCATTTTTTTCCCTTTTTTCATTGTGTTCGACTGTTTAAACTTTATTTAGCAGTGTCTTTATGTTCAAAACGCATCTGTCAAAACACAATGGAAAAGCATGTTAAAAGCGCTAAAAATGCAGCTAAAATGCGGTAAAAACACACGCGTTTTTTGCACTATTTTGTGGTAAATATCAACTTTGGCAAAATTAATTACTGCCAGAGGGTGCGTTTAGAACTGCAACTCGCTCGACACATCGTGGACACAGCCTAAGGCTAAGACCGCACTTTGCGTTCTCCTACTTGCAGCTCTAAACGCACATTTTGGGCTTAATTGATTTGACCAAAGTTGCCTTTTTCAGAACTTTAGCGCTAAAAACGCATGCATATTTACCGCGTTTTAGATGCGGTTTCAGCGCTCTCTGCATGCTTTTTCACCTGCGTTTTGACAGATGCGTTTTGAACATCATGACACTGCTAAATAAAGATTAAATAGTCAAACATCATGAAAAAAGAGAAAGAAAAGGAAAACATATATGATTTAGCAATTAATAAAGAAAATATTTATATTTCATGAAATTATAGTGGTTTTATAATATTTAAGGCTAAAATAGCAATAAAATCAAAATTTTATTTAATTTCATTGTCGGACTATGTGTGTGTGTAAAGGGACATATTATTGCATTATTTTAATGTGTGAAAAGCATGTGTTTTACCTGCTTTTTAGGTTCTGCACCTAAAAAGCAGGAAAAGCGCAGGAAATTTGAAGTTTCTTGGTTTTTGCCATTTCTTATTGACTTCAATGTTAGCAAAACGCACCCAAAATGGCAAAAACAATTGACATGCTGCTTCTTTGAACGCATGGTTTTTGCCACAAAATATGCAAATTAAACGCAGCGTTTTAAAACGCAAAGTGCGGTCTGAAAATCCCCATCTTCCATAGACTTTGCTGTGAAAATCAAAAGGCATGCCTTTTGGCATGAAAAAGGTGCATCTCAAAACGGATCTTAAAAGCCTGAAACGCAGGCGGAAACGCAAAGTGTGGTCTTAGCCTCACTGTGGCTAATATGCCAGCCACAGTGAAAGGAAAATTAGTCATTCTACAATTGTATTAGTTTGTTCAAATGCCACTGGGTCTTTTAAGGTCTTATGGGGGGCAAAGTGTGTAAAACAAAAAAAAAAAAAGAAATGTAAAAAGCTGAAAAAACCCCCAAAACAATACACACCACCAGTTCAAATTGCTATTTCTAGCTCCTTAGTCATCGGAAAAAAGAAAAAAAAAAAATGGCCCATATATAAAGCTAATTTCTCTAGAACAAAAAAAAAAAGGAGGCAAAAATGATTTCAATATCCAAAAAAGAAAAAACTTTTTTTATGCCATTAAAAACACGTGTGATAAAACTTGAATATGTGCCTGGTCAGGAATGGGGGAAAAAGGCCTGGGGCCTTAACTGGTTGAGAAGATTGTACTTCATCACTTTTGCGATAATAGCTGCCTCAACAAATCAGGAAAATACCAATATCTATCTAGCACAAAGCAATTAAAGGAAGACCAAATCTAGAAATGAATAGTTAAAGGGAATTGGTCAGCAGATTTTTGCTACATAAACTGAGAACATCAGAATATAGAGCACAAGAGCCTGATTACAGGGATGTGTCACTTACTCAACTTTGGTGCAGTTTTGATAGAATCCTTGTTTTTCTGATGCAGATGTAGCAGAGTGAAGTATTTGTGCTGTGTTTAACCCAGCCCACACCCCTGGTTGGCAGCTTCTTGTGTACACTGAATTGTCTGCAAACTACTAATCAGTCGTGGGGGTGGGGTTACACAGATTAGCCTGACTGCCTGGTATTTGAGATGTAGCACTGCAGTGTAAATCCCCCGTCACACACAGCGAGATCGCTGAAACGTCACAGGTTTTGTGACGTATCAGCGGCCTCGCCAGCGATATCGCTGTGTGTGACAAGCAGCAGCGAGCGGGCCCCTGCTGCGAGGTCGCTAATCGTTACAAAACGATCAGGACCATTTTTTTGCTTGTTGGTCTCCCGCTGTGCAGCACACATCGGCGTGTTTGACGGCAGGAGACCAACGATCTGAATGTGCAGGGAGACTGCGTCTGGCAGCCTGTAAGCGGCGGTACGCTGATAACCATGGTACACATCGGGTAATTATGCAAAGCGCTTTGTTTAGTTACCCGATCTGTACCATGGTTACCAGCGTACGTTGGTTACAGGGTGCCAGACGCCGACTCCCTGCACATGTAGCCAGGGTACACATTGGGTAACTATGCAAAGCGCTTTGCATAATTACTCGATGTGTACCCTGGCTACCAAGCACAGTGTCGTTACACGGGTTGCTGGTGGCTGGTCTCTGATCACTGTTGAGATCTGCCTGATTGACAGCTCACCAGCGACCATGTAGTGACGCTCCAGCGATCCTTGCCAGGTCGGATAGCTGGTGGGATCGCTGGAACGTCGCTACGTGTGACGGGGCCCTTAGTCTCCTGCTAATAAAACGCTGATTGTATTGAAACTACAGCACACAGCCGAATAAGTGACACAAACCAGATATCAGGCTCTTGAACCCTATAGATAGTGGTCTTAGATTAAAAAGAAAAAGCCTGATGACTGATTCCCTTTAAACAGTAAATACCTTTGCTCTCAACTTTGCTAGTGTGCAGTATTTTCTGCATGAATCTGAAATAGTCTTCTAGAAATCCCATAGAGAACAACGATGTTAGTGTCCTACTGATCAGTTCCAGGTGGGGCTAGAAGACAACTGAAGTCTCACCCTCATTGCAAAGCAAATGCAATAAGGGGATCTCTTGTTCTACTGCAGACAAAGCACAACAGGACTGTTTCTGCTGCAGCCAGTTGTCTCACAGCTATACATAGCACACTATGGAGGAGGAGAGAGACTTCATCACACAGATTTCTTTATAAGGCTCTGTGCGCACTGGGAAGTGGAATTTTCTTGAGAAAATTCCGCATGCCCTCAAAGATTACCGCACCCGCGGTAAAAAACCGCCGGAAACCGCACCCGAAAACCGCATGCGGTTTGCCGCGGTTTGCTGCGGTTTTACCGCGGTATTATTCGCGGTATTGCCGCGGTTTTGCCGCGTGCGGGTTGGGATGTGCTTTATTGCATTCAATGCAATAAAGCACATTGAAGAAAAAAAAAAAAAAAAAAAAAAAAAAAAAAAAAGTCATTTAATTCTGAGAGTAGATAGACAGAAGAATAGATAGAGGGATAGATAGACAGACAGAGGGATAGATAGATAGAGAGATAGATGACAGATCGCTGCATTTCCCACGGTCGGCAGTGAGTTCACATTACCGACCGTGGGAAATGACCGGTAATTACCTCTGCTGCTTTCATTCAGCCTGTGTCTGACAGTCGCGGCTGGATGGAAGCAGCGCTGGACGTCGGACCTGGATTACGCCGGAGCTTTGGTGCGGGAGGGGTTAATAAAATGGTGAACGAGGCTTGTTTGTTTTATTTAAAATAAAGGATTTTTCGGTGTGTGTTTTATTCACTTTACTTACGGGTTGATCATGTCAGCTGTCACATAGACGCTGCCATGATCAAGCCTGGGGTTAATGGCGGTGGTCCCCCACCATCATTAACCCCTTGTATTACCTTGTCACCACTGCTACACGGTGGCAAGAAGAGCCGAGGACACGCCGGTATTGTCGCATATTGCATGCGACAGTGCCGGGGCAGCTGCGGCTGATATTCTCGGCTGCGGGAGGGGGAGTGAGGCGGGGGACATTACCCCTGCCCCTCTCTCTCCCCAGCCTGAGAATACCGGGCCGCCGCTGTGTGCTTACCTCGGCTGGAAGGTAAATATGCAGCGGAGCCCACGTTCTTTTTTTCCTATATTTCCGTTTTCTTTCTATGTATGTTCTATGTGTCTGTGTCTATGTGTTCTATGTCTTTGATGTCTGTGTGTCTGTGATGTGTGTGTGTTTACTCTGCACGGCTTCCTCTTCCTGTAATGACATCACTTCCTTGCAAAACCGCAGACAAGTGATGCACATTACCGGAGGTAAACCGCGAAATACCGCAGGGAATAACGCAGGAAAACGCAGTGAACCGCACAGAATTTGCTGCCTGCGTTATTCCCTGCGGGATTTCATGATTAACATTGAGTCAATGGAGGGAAATCCCGCAGCGATGTGCGGAAAAGAAGTGACATGCACTTGTTTTTGCTGCGGGATTTCCGCAGCAAAACACGCAGCTGTCAAATTCCGCCCAGTGCGCACAGGATTTTTTTTCTCCATAGGCTTTGCTGGTGATTCACTGCAGAGATGTTATCAACATTTTCTGCAGCGAAACATGCAGCAAATCCGCGGCAAAATCCGCGAAAAATCCGGTAAGTGCGCACATAGCCTAAACGTCAATTTTAATCATAATATGAGAAATCTGACAAAATGAAAGAAATGTTGTTGTGCATTATCTGTTTGTGAATGATTTACAGTATGTATAGTCTTCGCATCCTGCAAATCTGTACAAGTCTTCTTTAAACTTAGATTGTGAGCCCCAATGGGGACAGTGTTTCTGATGTATGTAAAGTGCTGTGGAATTAATAGCGCTATATAGGTGAATAAATTATTATTATTCCATTCCTGCAAAAGGACGTACTGTTCATATCCTGGAATGGGGTCTTCACCTATGCAAGGGGCGCAAAAGTGGACCGCTCTCTACATGTGGACTATACCGGCTATATTATATCGTGCTATAAAAGTGGTCTTGGAAAATGGAGACAAATCAAAAAATATATTTTTTCTTACAAGATTCTGAATTGTTTTAATAATTTAAGGGCCTCTGTCAGCACAGAATGACTGTTGGAACCAAGTACAGACGCTTGGTGCATCATGGCGGGGCCAATCATTTAAATGCACCTTCCCACATTGTTGTTTTTCCATCTATCTCCGCTCTTCTCTTGCTCTAGGAAGTCAGAGCCGTCACTCAAAGAAGAGGAAGGTGGAGATTGAGAGGGAAAAAAGCAGGTGGAAAGATATATTTAAAGGATCAGCTACACCATGATGCACAAGTACCTGTACTTGGATTGAATAGTCATTTTGTACTGACAGAGGCCCTTTAATCAAAAATAAAATAAAAAAAATTTTGATGCATGTTTGATGACTGACCTGGAATTATGTTTCCGGGTCATTTTTACAGCACAAGCCATGGGTTAAAAATGAAATCCAAAAATACAACGACGGAATTTGCATTTTTCACAAGATCATCACGCTTAGAATTTATTTCCAGTGTTTGGAATGGTACCATTCATTTACTATATAAAACTACAACTCGTTCCACAAAAATCAAACCTCACACGTCTAAGTCAATGGAAAAATAAAAAGTTATGGCTCTTAAAAGAAGGCACGGAAAAACCGAAGATGCAAAAACGAAGAGTATAATGTAGGGACAGAGACCCTGATTCCAATAATGTATCACTTAGTTTGCTGGGTGCAGCAGTTGCGAAACAATTAAGGCTATGAGCCCACGGGAGCTCGTACCTGCGGGTATATCCGCAGGTACGGCCGCAGGTTTACTGCAGATGCCCGCCGGCATCCGCAGCTATTTTTAACTGCGGGATTCCAGCGGAATAGCTGTGGTAAACCTGCGGACTTTCATGCGATTTACCTGCAAACATCCCGGCCTCTATCTCCATAGTGGAGGGCGGGGATTTCCGCAGGTAATTTCGCAGGAATAATTGACATACAGTTATGTGCAGCTGCAGGACATCCGCAGCATATTCCGAAGCCGCACATTCCGCAGCATGGACACAGACACTCCCCATATCCCATAGGATAACATGGGGAGTGTCTGTACTTGCTGAAACCTGTGGATTTATCTGGAAAATCCAGATAAATCCGCAGGTTTTCCGCAGCAAAATCCGCAGAAGCAAGCTCCTGTGGGCACATAGTCTAAGGCTAAGACCGCACTTTGCGTTTCCACCTGCGTTTCAACTGCTTTTTAGGTCTGTTTTAAGAAGCACCTTTTTCATGCCAAAAGGCATGCGTTTTGATTTTCCAGCCAAGTCAATGATAAAGGTTGATTTCTAGACCGCACTTTGCATATCTAAACGCTGCGTTCAATTTGCATATTTTGTGGCAAAAAACCATGCGTTCAAAGAAGCAGCATGTCAATTGTTTTTGCCATTTCTGCAGCGTTTTACTAACATTGAAGTCAATGAGAAATGTCAAAAAGCAGAAAACATCTAAATTCCAGTGTTTTACCTGCTTTTTAGGTGCAGAAACACTGCGTTTTGGACTTCAAAAATGCATGCGTTCCACACATTAAAATAATATGTCCCTTTACACACACACATAGTTCGACAATTAAATTAGTGAAAAGTATGATTTTATTGCTATTTTTGCAATAAATGTTATTAATCTGCTATATTTTCAAGAAATGTAACAAATTTCATTGTTATTTAAAAATTATATCTGTTTCTTATTTTTTTTCTTTTTTCATTGTGTTTGGCTATTTAATCTTTATTAGGCAGTGTCTTGATGTTCAAAACGCATCTGTCAAAACGCAAGGGGAAAACCATGTAAAAAGCGCTGAAAACGCATCAAAAACGCGGTAAATGCGCATGCGTTTTCAGCGCTAAATTTCTGAAAAAGGCAACTTTGGTCAAATCAATTAAGCCCAAAACGTGCGATTAGAACTGCAAGTAGGAGAACGCAAAGTGTGGTCTTAGCCTAAGAGTTAGGCGGGCTTTGCACGCTGCGACATCGGTAACAATGTGTTACCGATGCTGCAGCGATAGTCCCCGCCCCCGTCGCACGTGCAATATCTAGTGAAAGCTGCCGTAGCGATTATTATCGCTACGGCAGTTTCACACGCACATACCTGCCGTGCGACGTCCCTCTGGCCAACGACCCGCCTCCTTCCTAAGGGGGCGGGTCGTGCGGCGTCACAGCGACGTCACACGGCAGGCGGCCAATTGAAGTGGAGGGGCGGAGATGAGCAGCATGTAAACATCCCGCCCACCTCCGTCCTTCTCATTGCAGCCGGCGGCAGGTAAGGTGAAGTTCCTCGCTCCTGCGGCTTCATACACAGCGATGTGTGCTGCCGCAGGAGCGAGGAACAACATCGTACCTGTCGCTGCACCGGCATTATGGAAATGTCGGAGGCTGCAGCGATGATACGATAACGACGCTTTTGCGCTCGTTCATCGTATCAAAAAGGATTTACACGTTGCGATATCGACTGCGACGCCGGATGTGCGTCACTTTCGATTTGACCCCATCGACATCGCACATGCAATGTCGCAACGTGCAAAGCCGCCCTTAGAGCTCAGAAAGCATACCCCACGCACACCACAGCTTTCTGTGTACATTGTCTGTAGACAGTAAGCTGCTAATCAGTGCTGAGGGCGTGGTCACTATAGCAGGCTCATGAGCTGAAGTCCAGGCAGTAATAGTCTCCTGGTGATAAAACACTTATTGTATGAAAATAACTGCACACAGCAGAATAAGCGACACATTCCTGAAATCTGTGACACGGCCTCTATCTCCTACTGTCCTCAGGTTACATAGCAAAAAGCTGCTTTACAGATTACCTTTAAAGGATTAATAACAACAAAGCAATAATACGGTCAATGCTAAACCTACTCAGATGTTGACATAAAACAGTTCAAATGCAAATGATGGTAAATGGATATTATTTGCACCTTTGTGTTATAAATTTGTTGTTTTTTTTTTATTTTAGTGTTTCACATGGATTTGTTTGCACACTGCAGTCACTTACACGACCCTCACTGCTAGGTCTTAGGATAATCTTCAGCTCTGCTCACATCTGCATGGTAGCATCCTATTGGCAGTCAGTGTTGGATTAGCGACATGATACAGCCCTGCTGCTCAAACTGACCTATAAATGGAGACCAGCATATCGACAGGAATAACAGTGCTGCAGCTGCTCCATTCATCAAATACGATGGAGACTATAATGAAGACTCTGGTGCGGGTGTTAATGGGTCACAACAGACACGTCACACACAATGACTGGTGGCAACATGCTCACAGCTTTTGTCACATGTAAAAATGAAGACACAGTAGGTTTTTGGTCACCTCCCTTTTATTTAGGAATAAATGTGATACGATTAGGACTGGGCATAAATATGGGATACAATGATTCCACTTTGAAGATGACGTGTCAATACGATACAGGTGTTGAAATGTCCAACCTCTGATACACATATGTACTATTGTGCATCGACAGTCTGATTCACTCGGGCCCACCAGGGAGCCTAAACAAACTAGAAAAAAAGGAAAAAACAAAACCAAGAAAAGCGATATTGCCTTAAACAACAAGGGAATCTGTCACCAGGTTATCCTGCCTTATCTGAGAACAGCATGAAGTAGCAACACACTAAATCCCCTGTTATGTAATTCAGTGGGAGCTGAACAACGTATGACCCCAATCCTCACATTGCTGATTCAGTTTTCTTCCTATACTTAGCACAGGGAAAAAGCTGTCAATCAGTGATGAGAGGGATATGCAACTCATAGATATCAATGGTTTCACATTGCACACACCTAATGGGGAGGACTGGACCAGCGCAGCCGCAGGAGCTAATCAGTGATTTAATGTTACCTAATGAAGGTTACAAAAGTGATCAGGGTGTCCGTCACAACCTTAGGCTGTCCTCAGCTAGGGCAAAAACCTGATGACCAATTCCCTTTAAGGTGGCTATGGAATTGGATGCTCCATATGCAAAGTATATTGAAAGGTTTCTGTTTAACTGAATACAAGATAAAGGCACAAGTGGTATAAAGGATTAACACAACAAAAGGTGTCCTTGGTAATAATATATATATTTATATATGCATCTGTTGCTGCCATGAGTCATCTACATGGTCTGCTTGTCATATAAGAGACTGTATTACTGTAACACAGGAATTCAGATTTAAAAATAATTAGATATTAAAAAATATACAAATATAAAACGGCATTTTACCCTCATTCAGATCTTTATATTGGTACAAGCCTAAAAAAAAGAAAAACAAAAAAACAAAAACAACCCTATAAATTCTATTAATAAAACTGTCTGAAAAGTAACCGCACAGTCTACAGCTGCACTTATGTGGCGTGGAAACATAGGGCATCACTGGTACCATCATCTCCTGATTGAAGCTTCTCCCCTTGTTACATCATCATACTCGTGCCCTGCTTTTAGATTCCCAATAATGGCAATAGCTAAAATATGTTGAATGCCAAAGTATGTAGAGTCAGATGGACCACAGAGGAAAGCGGCAAGACGAGAGCTTGTTTTGTTGCCCGATTACAGCGGAGAGTCACATCCAGGGGGGGTCTTCACGTTCCATTCTTCCCTTGGCACATTCAAGCGATCAGGAACAGTTCTCCGCTTACATATTACATGGGATACATTTCTATGCTCCACTTTACTCCACAGTGAGATTGAGTTCACAGATATAAAAGAGAAAATCACTTCATTTTCAGAAAATCAACACATCCAGGATCGCCATATACAATAGTAACACGTACATTGTGCTTTAGTTTCTGCAATGCTCCATGTTCATGTCTGAAAGCAAAGATTGCTCTGTCTTGTGGAACCTATTCATCAGATTTCCTCGGTGAGATGAGATATATAGATATTATATATATCTCCATATATCCATTCATATCCGTACACAGTTCTCCAGACAAGCTACTGGAGACGAAACAACCTGATATATGACAATATGGATAATAATACCGTAATACCTTACTTTAAGAATGTACAAACCAATAAAAAGTAATCAGTTTTATTATATATAGTCCATTTAATAATACAATACATGGCATACTTTTTTTCTCAATTCCATTGTGGTTCCTGAGAAGCGTAACAGTAATGAGTGCTGAGCTCTCCTCTGAGTTAGTTCATGAATTGTGTGTATCCCTCTGCTCCGGTCACAATCACATCCATCCAAATCCGCATGGCCTCTGGTGAAGGAGCTACCATATAATATAGGCGATCATGCGTTTTGACACAAAAGGTTAAAGCCGGGTTTGGACTCTGAAAGAAAAAATAAAAAAGAAGAGTATTACATTTCATGTTGTTAAAATATATTATTTTTTTCCTTTTAATGGCTAACTGAAAAGATGTAAATAATTGCAAGCTTTCGAGACTACTCAGGTCTCTTCATCAGGCATGGTATAACACAAAATCTGAAGAGTCACATATTTATACACAACAGGACTTAGGACTTCTCTAAGTCCTGTTGTGTATAAATATGTGACTCTTCAGATTTTGTGTTATACCATGCCTGATGAAGAGACCTGAGTAGTCTCGAAAGCTTGCAATTATTTACATCTTTTCAGTTAGCCATTAAAAGGTATCAACCACTGAGGATTCTCTGTTCTTTTAAACATTTTTTTTTATCTCTACTGGCTAACACGGTACAAAGATATATTTTACTTATTTTTTTCCATGATAAAAACAAACTCTGTTTATAGGAAAACCGTAATAATACAAATAATAGAAATAAAATGTCAGTATCTAAAGTTCTTCAGAAGAACCCAGCTGTAAATGTTAATCAGTAAGCTACAAAGAAAATGGTGAACACACTCTCACCCACCTCCTTCAACAAGGGTACAGAGAGAAAATCGGATATCTGCTATAGAGGACAAGAGAGGAGTTCAGTGCACAGAAATGATACGAGCCGGAGCCAATGCTGCATAGAGTCAGTCACACAAGAGCCTGTATGCACATGTTGTCTGTAAGCAAGTTACAGAGCACCAACATGGCACCTCAGGATCACTCGCCGTCCTACACAGTGTTCATGTTACTCACACCCAGTGCAGTAGTACATGCAAAATTCACCTCGAGTGTGTTATTAGCTGGTATAGTGTTCAGTAAACCATACATGCACTGCTGGTGACCATGTGAACAAGTGCCATGTATAATTCAAGACCCCAATGTACCTGAAACGCTTTGTTTTGTGCATATACGTATGCAGTTTGCATTCACTGTAAGATGTCTAAAGGGGGGACAGGATTAACATGTACAAGTACATAAATGACCACACAAAAAAATGGTCAAAAGCAGTCTTGCAAAACCGACTTAAAAGGCAAAACTCAATCTCCAGGGGATAAAAGCCTTCTTTACCGTGAGAACTATTAGTCTGTGGAATAGTCTACCTCAGGAGCTGGTCACACTGCGAACCATTGCCGGTTTATAAAAAGGCTTAGATGTTTATCAAGAAAAAAACATGTAAATGTGATATGATAAATATATATATATATATATATATATATATATATATATATATATATATATATATATATATATATATATATATATATATATATATATGTATGATAGATATATATATACAGTGCCTAAAAAGTAGTATTCAACCCCCTGCAGATTTAGCAGGTTTACCCATTCGGAATTAACTTGGCATTGTGACATTTGGACTGTAGATCAGCCTGGAAGTGTGAAATGCAGCAAAAAAGAATGTTATTTCTTTTTTTTTTTTTGTTTTTTAAATTGTGAAACGTTTATTCAGAGGGTCATTTATTATTCAACCCCTCAAACCACAAGAATTCTGTTTGGTTCCCCTAAAGTATTAAGAAGTATTTCAGGCACAAAGAACAATGAGCTTCACATGTTTGGATTAATTATCTCTTTTTCCAGCCTTTTCTGACTAATTAAGACCCTCCCCAAACTTGTGAACAGCACTCATACATGGTCAACATGGGAAAGACAAAGGAGCATTCCAAGGCCATCAGAGACAAGATCGTGGAGGGTCACAAGGCTGGCAAGGGGTACAAAACCCTTTCCAAGGAGTTGGGCCTACCTGTCTCCACTGTTGGGAGCATCATCCAGAAGTGGAAGGCTTATGGAACTGCTGTTAGCCTTCCACGGCTTGGACAGCCTTTGAAAGTTTCCACCCGTGCCGAGGCCAGGCTTGTCCGAAGAGTCAAGGCTAACCCAAGGACAACAAGGAAGGAGCTCTGGGAAGATCTCATGGCAGTGGGGACATTGGTTTCAGTCAATACCATAAGTAACGTACTCCACCGCAATGGTCTCCGTTCCAGGAGTCCGTAAGGTACCTTTACTTTCAAAGCGTCATGTCAAGGCTCGTCTACAGTTTGCTCATGATCACTTGGAGGACTTGGAGACAGACTGGTTCAAGGTTCTCTGGTCTGATGAGATCAAGATCGAGATCTTTGGTGTCAACCACATACGTGACGTTTGGAGACTGGATGGCACTGCATACAACCCCAAGAATACCATCCCTACAGTCAAGCATAGTGGTGGCAGCATCATGCTGTGGGGCTGTTTCTCAGCCAAGGGGCCTGGCCATCTGGTCCGCATCCATGGGAAGATGGATAGCACGGCCTACCTGGAGATTTTGGCCAAGAACCTCCGCTCCTCCATCAAGGATCTTAAGATGGGTCGTCATTTCATCTTCCAACAAGACAACGACCCAAAGCACACAGCCAAGAAAACCAAGGCCTGGTTCAAGAGGGAAAAAATCAAGGTGTTGCAGTGGCCTAGTCAGTCTCCTGACCTTAACCCAATTGAAAACTTGTGGAAGGAGCTCAAGATTAAAGTCCACATGAGACACCCAAAGAACCTAGATAACTTGGAGAAGATCTGCATGGAGGAGTGGGCCAAGATAACTCCAGAGACCTGTGCCGGCCTGATCAGGTCTTATAAAAGACGATTATTAGCTGTAATTGCAAACAATGGTTATTCCACAAAATATTAAACCTAGGGGTTGAATAATAATTGACCCACACTTTTATGTTGAAAATTTATTAAAATTTAACTGAGCAACATAACTTGTTGGTTTGTAAGATTTATGCATCTGTTAATAAATCCTGCTCTTGTTTGAAGTTTGCAGGCTCTAACTTATTTGCATCTTATCAAACCTGCTAAATCTGCAGGGGGTTGAAGACTACTTGTAGGCACTGTATGATATGTAAATGTGAAAGATTGGTTCTGAATGTTTAGTCCCGTGGACAAGCAATCGGGATCAGGAGTGAAAAAAGATTCTCTCTTTTGGGACGGACTGGATCATGCATTATGGCTGTACTTGTGATCCTTCCCGTTATCATTTCCCATCATTCTGTTTAACTCGATGGACACATGTCCTTTTAAAACCATATTAGCTAAATAACTAAGAAATAAGCCTTGAAAGATTATTCATACCCAGTGAACTTTTCCACATTTTTTACCCGTTACAACCACAAATGTAAATGTATTTTATTGGGATTTTATGTGACATACCAACACTAAGCAGCACATATTTGTGAGGTGTAAAGGAAATGATACATGGTTGCTCAATAAATAAAAAAATATAAATCTGCACTTTGGACTGGATTAGGGGGAATTCCCTTTTTGCCAACGTTCAATTGGAACGACAATTATACCCTCACACTTCACTAACAGCTTTGGTGCATTTGAAGGGTGATGAAGTTCCGAATGGGATTAGGGACCTTCCAACAATATGGCAGACGGTTCAAACATGGAGAAGGATACGGAAATTATGTGGGGCTAGCACCTGTAACACACCGTTCCAGCCTTTTGTAGGGAACCCGAGATTTCTTAGGGGCAGGACCCCAACACAATACGACATACTAGCAAGGCAGGGGTGTGTCTTTGTGGCGGACCTAATGTATTCTGGGTATTCAATACTTCCATATAAAATACTATCACAACACTTCCAAGCTTTTGCTGGAAACCCCTTTTTGTTTCTCCAAGCTCGTAGTTTTGCACAGAAATGCATAGCTAGTAAACCAAGATCCGAGCGAGGGTCAGACCTAGACAAATTCTTAAAACAAGCTAAGACACAGGTTTTCTCAACAAGCCATATATATGCGAGATTAAGACCCCATTGGTCGTGGGAGACTAGAGTCGGAGGACCCTCAAAATGGAGGGAGGTCATACCGGAATATGAAACTGAGGAGTTTTTAAAGGCCACACTGATTCAAAGAAAATTTATATCAGCTAGTAGTTACACAGATATGGCATTAATGATTTTCCATAGGGCCTACATCACCCCCTATATTCAGTCAAAAATAAACTCGAGAGCAACCTACAATTGTTCAAAATGTGACAAAGAGAAGTCAGACTTTCATCACCTTTGGAAATGTGCGCAGATTAGGGGGGTCTGGGGGAGCATCCATTCAGTTCTACAATCCAAATATAACATTAAATTCCCACTGACACCACAATGGGCTATTTTTAATATTCTGGAAGAAGACCAACTAAAACTACAAAGAGATATTAAAGCAGCTCTTATTATATGGGCCTCGGCTACCAGGAAGAGTATCTATATATATATATATATATATATATATATATATATATATATATATATATATATATATATATATAAAATTGCCTTATTCTGTCTGTCTGTCTGTCTTGCTCCAAAATTGTGTCACCATGACAGTGTCACCGTGACAGTGTCGTTACAGTGACAACTGTCGGATTGACCGCTGGGCTCGGCCTGGCCCCGCCCCCCCACGGATTGGCCGCTCGCCTCGGCCTGGCCCCGCCCCCCCCGCATGGATTAGCCGCTCGCCCCGGCCCTCCGCACGCATCGCCCGCTCCAGCGTACACCGGCTCCCGGTACACATGTGCAGGGAGCCGGCATACGCTGACGCCTCGCCCGCTCGCCCCCGCCACACGTTGGCACACTCGGCCCCGCCCCCGGCGGACATAACCTTGCGATGCTGGGATCGTGACGGAGCTGGTGTACGCTGGTAACCATGATAAACATCGCGTAACTAGAGGAAGCGCTTCCCTTAGTTACCCGATGTGTATCATGGTTACCAGCGAACACCGGCTTCCGGTACACATGTGCAGGGAGCCGGCATACGCTGCGGTCAATAATGAAGTGTCATGCAGCGGTGAAAGAGTTAAAGACACTGCAAGACACTTCATTATAGGCAGCGGGCACCCCCAGAAGAGAGAAGACAGAAGAAAGAAGACCCCGCAGTCATACTCACCAGACGCCGACCGGGAGCAGGTGAGCGCATCAAGGTCCTGCAGCGGCGGAACACACACACACGCACACACATAAGAACAGACACACACACACATCAGATCACACTCACTCACTCTCACACACACCTCACACACACATCAGATCACATCCACACACTCACAACATCCAGTGATATCGCTTACTTCTCGGCGGCGATACTGTGCATGCAGTGACCTTCCAGGACCTGCCGGAGGATCACATGGCCGGAAGCATGTGGTATCTCCGGATGTTGTGAGTGTGTCAGTGTGTGTGCGTGTATGCAATCGGATGTGTGCATGTATGTGATCGGATGTGTGCGTGTATGCGATCGGATCTGTGAGTGTCGGCAGAAGGCAGAGGAGCACGGCGTGCAGCACAGCTGCTGGGACCACCCACCGGAGGGCACAGGGAGAAGTGGGGTGTGAGTGTATGCGATCAGATGTGTGCGTGTATACTATCTGATGTGTGACTGTGGAGCACGATGGGGAGTGCGCAGCATGGGGGATGGAGCACGATGAGGGGTGCGCAGCATGGGGGATGGAGCACGATGAGGGGTGCGCAGCATGGGGGATGGAGCACGATGGGGTGTGCGCAGCATGGGGGATGGCGCACGATGGGGGGTGCGCAGCATGGGGGATGGAGCACGATGGGGGGTGCTCAGCATGGGGGATGGAGCACGATGGGGAGTGCGCAGCATGGGGGATGGAGCACGATGGGGGGTGTGCAGCATGGGGGGTGCGCAGCATGGGGGATGGAGCACGATGGGGGTGCACACCTCCCCCCAAAACACACACACAGCGCCACACGCGCACCGCACAACACACCACACACACACTGGGAACCACAAACACCGCCCTACACAGACACCCACACACAGACAACGCCGCACACACACAACACCCAACACACAAACACCGCGGCATACACAAATATACGCACATACCGCGCAACACACACACACACTGCACAAAACATACCTCCCCCCAAAACACACACACGCACCCCACACCCACACAAACCGCGCAACACACACAGCACCACACACAGGCAACACTGCAGACACACAGCGCTCCACAAACAACGCAACACACACACACACCGCAGCACACATACAACACCGCTCTCACACACCCCCATCCAGACAACACCCAGAACATTTACAGCGCCCTACACAAACACTTGGCAACTACACACAACAACATCTATATATATATAACAAAAATCATACATTAACTACACAATAAATTCTAGAATACCCGATGAGTTAGAATCGGGCCACCTTCTAGTCTATATATATAATTGCCTTATTCTGTGTGTCTGTCTTGCTCCAAAATGACGTCATTACAGTGACGACCGTCGCATTGGCCGCTCGGCCCGGTCACGCCCCTCGTACGCATTGGCCGCTCGGCTCGGCCACGCCCCCGCACACTTTGCCTGCTCGGCCACGCCTCCCGCACACATTGGGCACCTATTAGACACCTCCCTCAAGGACTACTCCACCTACTAGACACCTCCCCCCAGGACTACTCCACCTATTAGACACCTCCCCCCAGGACTGCTCCACCTATTATACTCCTCTCCCCCCCAGGACTACTCCTCCTATTAGACTCCTCCCTCAGGACTACTCCTCTTATTAGACTCCTCCCCCAGGACTACTACTATTAAGGGGGCTTTAAACGCTGCGATATCGGTAACAATATCTCGTCGGGGGTCACGTCGGTAGTGACGCACATCTGACGCCGTTACCGACATCGCAGCGTGTAACACAAATGAGCGACGATCAACGAGCACAAAAACATGAAAAATCGTTGCTTGTTGACACGTCGCTCATTTCCTTAATATTGTTGCTGCTGCCAGTACGATGTTGTTCGTCGTTCCTGCAGCAGCACACATCGCTATGTGTGACACCGCGGGAACGACGAACATTTCCTTACCTGCCTCCACCGGCAATGAGGAAGGAAGGAGGTGGGCGGGATGTTACGTCCCGCTCATCTTCGCCCCTACGCTTCTATTGGCCGGCCGCTTATTGACGTCGCGGTGATGTCGCTGTGACGCCGAACACACCTCCCCCTTGAGGGAGGGATTGTTCGGCAGTCACAGCGACGTCGCTGACAAGGTATGTGCGCGTGACGCTGCCATAGCGATAATGTTCGCTACGGCAGCGATTACCACATATCGTGCCACCGACGGGGGTGGGTGCTATCGCACGCGACATCGCTAGCAAATGCTAGCGATGTCGCAATGTGTAAAGCACCCTTTGGACTCCTCTCCTCCCAGGACTACTCCTCCTATTATCCTCCCCTCACCCAAGGACTACTCCTCCTATTATCCTCCTCTCCCCCCAGGACAACTCCTCCTATTATCCTCCCCTCCCCCCAGGACTACTCCTCCTATTATACTCCCCTCCCCTCAGGACTACTCCTCCTATTATACTCCTCTCTCCCCAGGACTACTCCTCCTATTTTCCTCCTCTCCCCCCAGGACTACTCCTCCTATTATACTCCTCACCTCCAGGACTACTCCTCCTATTATCCTCCTCTCTCCCCAGGACTACTCCTCCTATTATACTCCTCTCTCCCCAGGACTACTCCTCCTATTATACTCCTCTCTCCCCAGGACTACTCCTCCAACACACACACACTGCACAAAACATACCTCCCCCCAAAACACACACACACACGCACCCCACACAAACCGCGCAACACACACAGCACCACACAGCACCACACACACACACACAACGCTGCAGACACACAGCGCTCCACAAACAACGCAACACACACAACGCAACACACAAACAACACCGCTCTCACACCCAGACAACACCCAGAACATGTACCGCGCCCTACACAAACACTTGGTAACTACACACAACAACATCTATATATATATATATATAACAAAAATCATACATTAAAGGAGTTGTCCGACATTAGCTTAACAAAAATTTTTGAGTTTATCTGTGCTGTATTGTCATATAAATCACACCTACATTGTTATTTTTTGTTTTCTAACTTTTGTTCCTCTTGAATTATCCCTTTATTCTCTGCAGCTCATTGTTTACATTCAGATCCAGCAAACTGACCACTTCCTGTGCAAAACCTCAGTCAGAGCTGTCACCACCCTCCCCAGTGTCCATCCCCACCCTCTGCCCGCCCTGCGCACACATTCCCTGTCAGTATTCTTCCCCAGCACCTGACCTGGTATCGCTACAGCATTGCAAATAACAGCCCCACATCGGGCTCTGCACCGCACACGCACACATATGGCTCTGTACCGCACACATATGGCTCTGTACCGCACACGCACACATATGGCTCTGTACCGCACACGCACACATATGGCTCTGCACACGCACACATATGGCTCTGTACCGCACACATATGGCTCTGTACCGCACACGCACACATATGGCTCTGCACCGCACACATATGGCTCTGCACACGCACACATATGGCTCTGCACCGCACCCGCACACATATGGCTCTGCACCGCACACGCACACATATGGCTCTGCACCGCACACATATGGCTCTGTACCTCACACGCACACATATGGCTCTGCACCGCACATGCACACATGGCTCTGCACCATACACGCACACACATGGCTCTGCACACGCACACATATGGCTCTACACCTCACACGCACACATATGGCTCTGCACACGCACACATATGGCTCTGCAACCCCCCCCATTCCTATCCCCATCCCCATCGGGAACACATGTGGAGTACATACTCACCTGTCCTCGGTCCCCGCCGCTCCTGCACGTTCGTGCGCTGTCTGTGCTCTCTTCAGCACAGTAGTGACGTCACCGCTGTGCTGAAGAGAGCACAGACAGCGGGAGGGACAGTGATGAGAAGCAGCGCTGCGCTCCTTCTCATCAGCGCTTTCAAATGTACCGGCATCTGTGATCTGTGATGCCGGTATATTTGAATGTGTGATCCTGAGCAGGGGCCCGGTGCTGGAGCTGACACCACGGCAGCTGCCGCCAGGCCCCGCCCCAAGGTCACGGACCCCACAGCAGTGCAGGGGGAGGTTACTGGAGGTGCGGGGGAATGTGTGGGAGGGTGCAGGGAAGGGGGGCGGGGACTCATCGCACTGTAGCCGCCCAGCAGGGAGGCGACATGCTGTTTCCACATTTGCATGTCAACATGGCCCTGCCCATGTTGACATGAAATGACCGGAAGCAGCAAAATCGCGGCAGGAGCGGTCACATGACCGCTCTGAGCCGGGGGAGAGGGGCTGACAGCAGGGCAGGTAAGTGCTCTCTATCTACTTACCTGCCCCAATGTAGCCCAATAGGGAAATAAAAAAAGAAAGGTCAAAGAAATTCCAATTCCATAATAACGGACAACATAAGTTAGAGGACGCACGAAGAGAGGGAGGGGGGAGGAAGGGTATTGGGATTTTGTTCTGATAATTGTAAATGAATTTCTAAAACTTGTCATTATTATTGTTGACATAAATATTGTATGTTACAAGTTCCTTTTTTTTTTTTTGAAACATAATAAAAAGTTTTAAAAAAAATATATAGATATATAAATCTGAAAATTGTGACATATTTGTATTCAGCCAGCTGTAGTCTTATAGCCCTAAATAAAATCCTGAGTCATAAATTGTCTCCACGAGGCACATAATTTTTAAATTGAGTTCACATGTAACTAATTTTTTCTCATTATAAACTACAGTTGTTCTGTGAAGGCCTCAGAAGTTTACTTGAGAACATTACAGATCAAACCGCATGATGAAAACCAAGGAACACACCAGACAGGTCAGGGATTAAGGTGTGGAGAAGACTAAGGCAGGGTAAGGCTATGTGCCCACGGAACTCTGTACCCGCGGGTTTTGCCGCGGAAAACCTGTGGATTTATCTGGATTTTCTAGATAAATCCGCAAATTTAAGCAAGTACAGACACTCCCCATGTTATCCTATGGGACATGGGGAGTGTCTGTGTCCATGCTGCGGTATGTGCGGCTGCGGAATATGCTGCAGATGTCCCGCAGACGCACAAAACTGCATGTCAATTATTCCTGCGGAATTACCTGTGAAAATCCCGACCCTCAACTATGGAGATAGAGGCCGGGACATCCGCAGGTAAGTCGCATGAATGTCCGCAGGTTTTCCGCAGCTATTTTGCTGGAATCCCGCAGCTATGTATAGCTGAGGATTCCGGGGTGCTGCTGCAGGAAACCTGCGGACATACCTGCTGATAAATCCGCTGGTGCGAGCTCCCGTGGGCACACAGCCTTAGGGTATAAAAATATAACCCAAGCTCTGAACATCTCACAGAGCACTGTTCAATCCATCATCTAAAAATGGAAGGAGTATGGCACAACTGCAAACCTACTAAGGCACGGCCGTCCACCTAAACTGACATCCCGAGCAAGGTGAGTACTAATTAGAGAAACAGCCAAGAGGTCCATTATTACTCTGGAGGAGCTGCAGAGATCCACAGCTCAGGGGTTAGCATCTGTCCATGGGACAACTAATGGTCCTGCACACCACAAATCTAGCCTTTATGGAAGAGTAGCAAGAAGAAAGCCATTTTTAATGCATAAGTCCACGTGCACATATTAAGTATTTGGGGAGGTTTTTTTACCTCAGTATTTGTAAGCCAAAACCAGGAGTGGAACAATCAGAGGAAAAGTATAATAGAATCATGGGCATCACTTCTGTATCTTTTAACCACTCCTAGATTTGGCTTACAAATACTAAGGTAAAAAAAATAAATAAATAACCAAATACTGTGCACGAGACCTAAGAAGTACAGTTTAAAAAATCTATGAAGGGGACAGAGATAGCATGTGGAAGAAGGTGCCCTGGTAATTACAACTTTTTGGGCTAAATGGCACATCACCCTGAAAACACCATCCCCATCATCACACATGGTGGCGGCAGCATCCTGCTATGGGGATGTTTTTCATCAGCAGGGACTGGGAAGCTGGTCAGAGTTGATGGGAAGATGGATGGAGCTAATTACAGCTCAATCCTAGAGGAAAACCTGTTAGAGGCTACAAAAGACTTGAGACTGGGGCATAAGTTCACCTTCCAGCAGAACGATGACCCTGGACATCCTGCCAGAGCTACAATGGATGGTTTATCTCAGATCATATATCATATACTGTATATTTATATCAGATCATATTCATGTGTGAATGGCCCAGTCACAATCCAGACCTAAAGTCCATTGAGAATATATTACTGTTCACAGACGTCTCCATCTAATCTCACTGAGCAAGAGCTAGTGTGCAAAGAAGAATGGGAAAAAAAGAATCAGCCTCTAGATGTGTAAATCTGGTAGAGACAGACCCAAGACTGACAGCAGTAACTGCAGTGAAAGGTGGTCCTACAAAGCATTGACTCAAGGGGCTGAATACAAATGCACTTCACAATTTTCAGATTTATATTTATAAAATATTTAGAAAACCATTTATCATTTCCTTTACACCTCACAAATATTTGCTACTTTGTGTTAGTATATCACATAAAATCCCAATAAACGGGAACTTGTCACTTCATTTTTTTTATATTAAACTGGGGCAGAATGTGTTTTAAATGATGCTCTGTGCACCACTAACAAGGTTTTTGTTTGATTTTTTTTATTTAAAAAAACAAACAAAAAAAACAAAACAACCAACCAATCATGTAGTTATCTTAAAAAAAAAAGGACTTAATATGGTTAGGTGAATGTATCTCATACCTTGTGTTTCAGTCATAGGGTTGTGCTATTGATGTCTTCGATCATTGTCAGTCAAAATCAGTCATGCTATTTTTTTATTAAATGATGCCCCCCGCATTATAAATGATTGCAGTGACTGCCCTGACATCACGGCAATGTCCCCTGTAATCGCGCACTAGTGCACTATATGTCTTCTGCCTAGGTATGTGCACTGAATCTGGGTATAGGTCCCCAGATTCATTATGAGATGTGTGCATGCTCCGGGGGGCTGACGGCACTTCACAAGCGCCCACGCTTAGCAGGGCTCTATTACAGACATCCCTAGATTCTTTCTCTGCGCTGCACGACCCGCTCTGCGTTGGTACTAGGGACCCGCTAAGTGTGCACACTCCTGAAGTGACAACAGCAGCCCGGAGAATACGCACATTGCATAATGAATCTAGGGACGTACACGCAAATTCAGTGCACATGCCTGGGCAGAAGACATTAGTGCGCAAGAGCATGATTACAGGGGAGATTGCCGTGATGTCGGGGCTGACACTGCAATCATTTCTAATGCGGGGGACGTGATTTAATTAAAAAAATAGCATGATTAATGTTGATTGACAATGACTGAAGACATCAATAGCACAATCCCATGACTGAAACCCAAGGTATGAGGTAAATTCAGAAAACAATATAAAGTCTATTTTAACCCCTTCACGACCGGCCGATTTTTCGCTTTCCGTTTTTATTTCGCCATTCTTTTTCTGAGAGACGTAACTTTTTTATTTTTCAGTCAATATGGTCATGTGGGGGCTCATTTTTTGCGGAACGAGCTGTATTTTTAAATGAAACCATAAGTTTTACCATACAGTGTACTGGAAAATGGCAAAAAAATTCCAAATGCAGAAAAATTGTAAAAAAAAGTGCGATAGCACTATTGTTTTTGAGATATTTTATTCACTGTGTTCACTATATGGTAAAAGTGATGTGTGGGTGTGATGCCTCAGGTCAGTGCGAGTTCGTAGACACCAAACATGTATAGGTTTACTTTTATATAAGGAATTAAAAAAAAAAAAATCGGAAGTTTGTCCGAAAAAAGTGGCGCACGTTTTACGCCATATTCCGTTCTCATTTTTCGGGATCTATGGCTCAGTGACGGCTTATTTTTTGCGTCTCGAGCTGACGTTTTTAACGGTACCATTTTTACGCAGATGCTACGTTTTGATCGCCTCTTATTGCATTTTGCGCAAAAGTTGTGGTGACAAAAAACGTCATTTTGGCGTTTGGAATTTTTTTGCTGCTACACCGTATACTGATCAGATTAATTGATTTTATATTTTGATAGATCGGGCATTTCTGAACGCGGCGATACCAAATGTGTGTGTTTTTTTTATTTTTTTAACCCTTTAATTTTCAATGGGGCGAATGGGGGGTGATTTGAACTTTTAGGTTTTTTATTTAATTTTTGAAAACTTTTTTTTTAACTTTTTTTTTTTATTTTACTAGTCCCCCTAGGGGGCTATTGCGATCAGCAGTCCGATCACTCTGCAGTATCTGCTGATCACAGCTACATAGCTGTAAACAGCAGATACGCTCACTTTCTTTTTCACTGCGCCACGGGCACAGCAAAAGTGAAAGCAATTCATGTGTAGTACAGTTAACAAAAATTGCTAAATTCATAAGGAGAATCTATTCAGACCACCCAAGAGGACAGTGGATTTAAGGAAGGTTTTCTTTCTTCCTTGTACATCCGACATATGGGCGTCATAAATACCTGACCCAGGAGTCAGAGGAGAGGGTGCTAACAGATCCTGTCACTCCTTGATTTACATAACTCTGATACTAAAATACTTGGAGATACTGATACTGATACTAAGATACTTTGGGCTGTTTTTCAACAACTGGGATTACTGAAGGTGGAGACAATATCAGTCAATTTTGCACCAAAACCTTCAGGCCTCTGCTAAAAAGCTGAAGAGGAATTTCACCTTTCAGCATGACAATGACCCTACAACATACCTCCAGATCAACAAAATAATGAGTGCACCACAAGATGTTTTGAAATAACCTATACCCTAATCCAAGCAAAAATCTGTGTGTGACCAGAAGAGGACACTGTACACAGGAGATGTCCTCACAATCTGACTGATTTGGAGTTACTGTAAGGAATAGTGGGCAAAGATTGCCAATTCTAGATGTATCATGCTGATCGACTCCTATCCAAAAAAAGACTGAATACTGTCATAAATTCAAGGAGTACTTCAACTAAATATGCAACCACATTATTTTAGTTAATTTTTGTTTTTACACTCAAAAATATTTCAGCTTATTTTTCAGTGGATTTGTACAGGTTACGGGTGTCATTAAAGTTAGGAAAAGTTCTGAAATTATTGATCTTATGATTTTTTTTCAATGAAAAAAATGAAATTTTAAAAAGGTGTGTAAACTTTACATCCACTGCAGATATAAAAGTAAAAAAAAGAAAACATATTAGCATTACATAAGTGAGTAACCAGCATGAATATTAATTCTTAACGTAATCGATTAAAAGTTATATCTAAAGTGCAAGTGCCGTATTTCAAAATATGAAGGTTGCAGCTATCTTATTATTTAAAATATTGCCCAAAGAAATACTGCAACCTTTAATTAAAGACAGTCAATCCATCCACATTAAAGCTTTTTACTATCTGAGACTATTTTTAAAATACAGCACTTGCATTTTAGATTGATTTTTAACCTAATCGATTAAAAGTTATCTATATATATATAATTGCCTTATATTGTCTGTCTTGCTCCAAAATTGTGTCCTTACGGTGACAACCGTCCTATTGGCCGCTGGCTCGGCCTGGCCCCGCCCCCCCACAAATTGGTCGCTCGGCCTGGCCCCACCCCCCCGCACGGATTGGCCGCTCGCCCCGGCCCTCCGCACGCATCGACAGACAAAACCTTTCGCTGCTGGGATCGTGACGGAGCCGGTGAACGCTGGTAACCATTATAGACATCGGGTAACTAAGGTCCCTTAGTTACCCGATGTGTATCATAGTTACCAGTGTACACCGGCTCCGTCACGATCCCAGCACCGCCACACATACCCCTGCGATGCTGGGATCGTGACGGAGCCGGTGAACGCTGGTAACCATTATACACATCAGGTAACTAAGGTCCCTTAGTTACCCGATGTGTATCATAGTTACCAGCGTACACCAGCTCCCGGTACACATGTGCAGGGAGCCGGCATTATACTTCTCTTCCCCCAGGACTACTCCTCCTATTATAGTCCTCCTATTATACTCCTCTCTGAGTATAATAGGAGAACTATTATAGCATGGGGGATGGAGCACGATGGGGAGTGCGCAGCATGGGGGATGGAGCACGATGGGGAGTGCGCAGCATGAGGGATGGATCACGATGGGGAGTGCGCAGCATGGGGGATGGAGCACGATGGGGAGTGCGCAGCATGGGGGATGGAGCACGATGGGGGGTGCGCAGCATGGGGGATGGAGCACGATGGGGGGTGCGCAGCATGGGGGATGGAGCACGATGGGGGGTGCGCAGCATGGGGGATGGAGCACGATGGGGGGTGGGCAGCATGGAGCACGATGGGGGGTGCGCAGCATGGGGCATGGAGCACGATGGGGGGTGCGCAGCATGGGGGATGGAGCACGATGGGGGGTGAGCCGCATAGGGGATGGAGCACGATGGGGGGTGAGCAACATGGGGGATGGAGCACGATGGGGAGTGCGCAGCATGGGGGATGGAGCACGATGGGGAGTGCGCAGCATGGGGGATGGAGCACAATGGGGAGTGCGCAGCATGGGGATGGAACACGATGGGGGGTGCACAGCATGGGGGATGGAGCACGATGGGTATTGCGCAGCATGGGGGATGGAGCACGATGGGGAGTGCGCAGCATGGGGGATGGAGCACGATGGGGAGTGCGCAGCATGGGGGATGGAGCACGATGGGGAGTGCGCAGCATGGGGGATGGAGCACGATGGGGGGTGCGCAGCATGGGGAATGGAGCACGATGCACACACAAATATACGCACATGCCGCACAACACACACATTGCACAAAACATACCTCCCACCAAAACACACACACACCCCCCACACCCACACAAACCGCGCAACACACACACACAGCGCTCCACAAACAACGCAACACACACAACGCAACACACAAACAACACCGCTCTCACCCCCCGCCACACCCAGACAACACCCAGAACATGTACAGCGCCCTACACAAACACTTGGTAACTTGTGGTAACTACACACAACAACAACATCTATATATATATATATATATAACAAAAATCATACATTAACTACACAATACATAAATTCTAGAATACCCGATGTGTAGAATCGGGCCACCTTCTAGTATTTTAATATTTATGCACCTTGCGGATTACTCGTTCACCTGGAGTGACTACATCGTAAAGTTCTAAAAAAAAATCTCTCAAACAAATCCACATTTTTTTGCTATTCACATTAGCAGAACATACTCATCACATTATATGTAACCAATATGGTTGCTAAAAAAAAATAAAATGTCAGCTCACAATGCAAAATACAATATCTCATACATCTACACTGAAGGAAAACTTAAAAATGTTGTATAGGATGGAAAGCACCCAAGTGTCTGCCAACTATGTCTACTATTATATCTTCTTGAGACATAAACGTAACAGTTATTAATTACAGGGACTATCTTATAGGCTAAACAATGCTCCCTACGAAAAAAGATATTGGAATTCGCTTTCCTCCTGAAGAAATAAAGCTGCCTCTCTGGTGCCTAGAAGCGCGGGTTTACACCAAAGGACTTACAAAATTAAACGACCGCTGATCAGTGACTTGTTTGCTGATCGATGAACAATTTACATAGGCAAAGTGCTCATAACACTGTGCACCAAACAATCTGTAATTAATAGTTCAGGGCAAAACATGACTAGTTTGCATAAGACAATGTGTTGTGGCTAACAATAATTTTTAAGTCAGCTTAAAAATAATTTCACCTGAAGAACAAGGTTTTTGCTCCTTCATTGGGTGGTTGGCAGCCTGTTTTTACAGCAAGGTTATCAGGAGACAAGAGTTCCTTGGTACAAGTGGACACATTAACCCACCACTCCCTTCCCCGACACATATCAAAGGCGTCTCACCCGACGCCCCTGTCCCTGCTTTGAAGAGGGGCATCGACCCTAGAACTGCTGTCTGCAAACATCTAACTTTCTCTTGGAGGAGACTCTGGTTTGGGCTATAGCCTCAGGCATGTTTCAAGACTAAAGGCGGTTTACACGCAACGACATCGCTAACGAGATAACACTGTGGTCAAGGAATTCGTGACGCACATCCAGCCTCGTTAGCGACGTCGTTTCGTGTGACACCTACAAGCGACCGCTAACGATCAGAAATACTAACCAAATCGTTGATCGTTGACACGTCGTTCATTTCCCAAATATCGTTGCTCATTTTGGACGCAGGTTGTTCGTCGTTCCTGAGGCAGCACATATCGCTACGTGTGACACCCCAGAAACGACGAACAGCAGCATTCCTGCGTTCTCCGTCAACGAGGTGGGAGTGACCTTCATGCGGCTGCTCTCCGCCCCTCCACTTCTACTGGTTGCCTGTTGTGTGACGTCACTGTGACGCCGCATGAACCGCCCCCTTAGAAAAGAGGTTGTTCGCCGACCACAGCAATGTCGTTAGGAAGGTAAGTATGTGTGACGCGTACCTCCGATATTGTTCGTCACGGGCAGCAATTTACCCGTGATGCACAAACAACGGGGGCGGGTGCGATCGCTAGCAACATCGTTAGCGATGCCGCAGCGTGTAAAGCGGCCTTTGAGGTGTCAATCTCCAGCAGCTGACGCTGGCGACATCTTTCTTCCCTCTAGATGAGAGCCAATATACATACATACCTTCTCTTCTGATATTCACAGTCGCCAGAGCTGCATTCGTGGATCATGGACTACGATGAAACTTTGTGGGAACAATTTGGATAATAAATTCGTGAACGAGGAATACTGTGTGTGTGTAGTCTTTATTTATACAGCTATTATTTGCATTGTGTTCATTATACATATTTGTGTTATTTGCCCTATTTGGGGGACATTTCTTCTGGGTGATCTTGGCTAATACTTGTTAGTGCAGTTATATTATTTTCCTGTTATTTCTCTGTAATTCCCCCAAACGTTCCCCTATTGAATACAAAGTGCTTATCGGCCACTTAGAATAAAAAAAGTCCTCTTGGTTGTAGGGGAAACGGCTGCAGAGATAGTGAGATGTGACATAAGAAGAAATGGACAGTGAGAGCTGGGATTAAATCGTTGTCCTCACTTTGTGTATTTCGTACACACGTGTTCTGGGTCAGGCCAGCGTTTATAAAATCCTGCAGATCCATGCATTGCTGGTGCCAAAGAAATACAAAGTGTGTGCAACAAGCATCAGCAACACATACGGACAAGCCTGCAACTCACATCAGTGTCTGGACGTTATTAGGACAATTAACATGCGGTTAATATTAAAAACTGAAGGCGAGTGGCCTACAAAGCATCATCACAGAAACACAACGCATGTCCTGAACCAGGGTTATTTCTAGAGTGCACTTGTCACTGGGATTATCTTAGCACAGTCAGGTATGTGGACAAGTACAGAGATGGCTCGGATGCAGTATACGTACAGAGGCCAGACTGAGGTTAAAAATTCTTTTCTGTTGGAATAGAGAAGACGTTACTTATATCCTACATTCAACCCCAAAAGGAATGGAGAGCATGGTGGAGTGTGAACAGTCCCTATTACCTTGGCTGCACTTCTAAGATGGTCATAATAAACTTCTTCTATAGCCTGGAAATAGATGACTCCTTTCAGCTTTGCTTCATGCTTGTCTGCAAGAAAAGGAATAGCGAGGTGAGCAGAAAGAAGACCCAGCTGGCAGAGCAAATGGAGGAAACACTAAAGAAATTATCTATACAGTAGAGACATATTTCTTCATATTTATCTGAGTGTTTACTTCTACTACAGAATTTCTATGTCACATTTTACATTGACTTCAGTGGTATTCAGCATTTTTATACTCTGTAGTACAAAGCCAAGGAGAAAAAGATGCACAAGTCACACCAAGCTGTAACCATTATATAAGAAAGGAAGAATATCATTATTAATTAACATTATTCATTACTATGAGAAAATACTAAGAGGCAAGAAAGCACGGCAGCATTCTACAAATAACGCCAGACAACATGGCGGCCCTATACAAATGACCCCAGAGAACTTGGCGGCCCTATACAAATGACCCCAGAGAACATGGCGGCCCTATACAAATGACCCCAGAGAACATGGCGGCCCTATACAAATGACCCCAGAGAACATGGCGGCCTTATACAAATAACCCCAGAGAACATGGCGGCCTTATACAAATAACCTCAGAGAACATAGCAGCCCTATACAAATGACCCCAGAGAACTTGGCGGCCCTATGCAAATAACCCCAGAGAACACAGTGACCCTCTACAAATGAGTCCAGAGAACACAACAAACTTCTACAAAATGACCCCAGAGAACACGACGACCTTCTAAAAATGATCGCAGAGAATACGACGACTCTACAAGAAAGTAAGACTATCATTATTAAATTAAAATTATTCATTACTATGAGAAAATACTAAGAGGCAAGAGAACATGGCAGCATTCTACAAGTAACCCCAGAGAACATGGCGACCCTCTATGAATGGCCCCAGAGAACATGGTTTCTCTAAATGACACTAGAAAAGCACAAGGCGATCATATGGAGAAGAGCACAAGGCTATTATACGGAGAAGAGCACAAGGCTATTATACGCAGAAGAGCACAAGGCTATTATACGCAGAAGAGCACAAGGTGATCATACGCAGAAGAGCACAAGGCAATCATACGCAGAAGAGCATAAGGTGATCATACGCAGAAGAGCACAAGGCGATCATACGCAGAATAGTACAAGGCTATCATACGGAGAAGAGCACAAGGCTATCATACGCAGAAGAGCACAAGGCTATCATACGGAGAAGAGCACGAGGCGATCATACAGAGAAGAGCACAAGGCGATCAAACGGAAAAGAGCACAAGGTGATCATACGGAGAAGAGCACAAGGCGATCATACGCAGAAGAGCACAAGGCGATCATACGCAGAAGAGCACAAGGCGATCATACGCAGAAGAGCACAAGGCGATCATACGCAGAAGAGTACAAGGCGATCATACGCAGAAGAGCACAAGGCGATCATGCGCAAAAGAGCACAAGGCGATCATACGCAGAAGAGCATAAGGTGATCATATGCAGAAGAGCATAAGGTGATCATACGCAGAAGAGCACAAGGCGATCATACGCAGAAGAGCACAAGGCGATCATACGCAGAAGAGCACAAGGCGATCATACGGAGAAGCACACAAGGCGATCATACGGAGAAGAGCACAAGGTGATCAAACGGAGAAGAGCACAAGGTGATCATACGGAGAAGAGCACAAGGCGATCATACGCAGAAGAGCACAAGGCAATCATACGCAGAAGAGCACAAGGCGATCATACGGAGAAGAGCACAAGGTGATCAAACGGAGAAGAGCACAAGGTGATCATACGGAGAAGAGCACAAGGCGATCATACGGAGAAGAGCACAAGGCGATCATACAGAGAAGAGCACAAGGCGATCATACGCAGAAGAGCACAAGGCGATCATACGCAGAAGAGCACAAGGCGATCATACGCAGAAGAGCACAAGGCGATCATACGCAGAAGATCACAAGGCGATCATACGCAGAAGATCACAAGGCGATCATACGCAGAAGATCACAAGGCGATCATACGCAGAAGAGCACAAGGCGATCATACGCAGAAGAGCACAAGGCGATCATACGCAGAAGAGCACAAGGCGATCATACGGAGAAGAGCACAAGGCGATCATACGGAGAAGAGCACAAGGCGATCATACGCAGAAGAGCACAAGGCGATCATACGCAGAAGAGCACAAGGCGATCATACGGAGAAGAGCACAAGGCGATCATACGGAGAAGAGCACAAGGCGATCATACGCAGAAGAGCACAAGGCGATCATACGCAGAAGAGCACAAGGCGATCATACGCAGAAGAGCACAAGGCGATCATACGGAGAAGAGCACAAGGCGATCATACGCAGAAGAGCACAAGGCGATCATACGCAGAAGAGCACAAGGCGATCATACACAGAAGATCACAAAGGATCATAATTTGGACACAGTACAACATCTATGAATGGTTTGGTCAATATCTGATTAGTGCATGTATCTAATATGGATTATGTAGTTTTTACATTACAGGGCACTCTGCTCACTGGTTCTCAGAAATGGAGGTTATACTTACTAATATTTAGGGACCTGTTCACACATGTTTGGTCCTGTGGTGTTTTTAAATCCCTAATATATAACACAAACGTAGGAGGGAAACCGATAAAACTCAAGGGGTCGATTATATGCAAAATAGCAACACTTATGAGACAATAAGTCTCCCCAGGCAAGGCTACAATTTTCCCATCATTTATATCCAGTTAATTTCTTTAAATTTCATAGACAAATCAGTCTTTTTCCATAAGATTGTCTACAAGAGGCCACTTACCAACATAATAGGACAGAGTGCGTTTGAGGCGATCAAACACAAACCAGCGCTTCTTCCAGGACTTGATTTTACCCCCCATCTTGGTGAGAAAACCTCGACACATTTTTTCAGTTAGGATGATGTGAGAACAAGCATCGACGACATGGCCTGAAGACTCTATGTGAGTGCGCAAGTCAAAATCTTCTTTACGAATAGGGAGGTAACGGGTGAGAGGTCGGGCCTTTAAAGCAAATGGAGGGAATGAAGGTTATTACAGCACTGGATGCAGAAACACAACTCACACAGTGGATAGAATGAGTCTACACAAATCTAGTGAGAGACTATTTTTCTTTTTGCACCCAAAAAGTTTTTACAGAACAAAAATAATGTATTTGCATAACTATGCACACCCTTAAACTTACACTTTGTTGAAGTACTTTTTAGTCTATCAGCATGGCACATCTAGAATTGGCAATCACTGCCCGCTCTTCCTTGCAGGAGCTCCAGCGCTGTTAGATTGTGAGGTTATCTCCTGTGTACAGAGCTCTCTTCAGCATAACCCACAGATCTGCAATTAGATTCAGGTCTGGACTCTGGCTGGGTCATTGCAAAACTTTGATCTACTTCTGGCAAAGCCATTCTCTGGTTGACTTGTATGTATGCCTGTCTGATAACTTTCAACAGTTGTTGAGTTGCTGTTGTATGTGGTTTGTAGACCATGGCTCTTGCTGTAAAATGCAACTAATCAGAATCCCTGTAATGATGGCGGCTGTGTACTGATTACTATGTAACATGAGTGTAAATGTGATTGGCTAATCCTGAACACAACCACATCCTCAATTATAAGAGGGTGTTCACACTTCTGCAACCACATTATTTTAGTTTTGCTATTTTTTTCTCCTCAATATGATCTGATTTTTTTTCTCCATGGATTTGTACAAATTATGGGAGAAAGATGTAAAAAGATCTGATATGATAAAAACCTGGCATTTTAACAGGGGTGTGTCGACTTTCCACATAAGGTTGAAGCTCTCACCTGTGAGAAATGTTTTTCTCTCATTTTCACCTCTTTCTCAATCAACCTTTGCCTATGAGAAGTTTCATCCTGAAGACGTTTTTCCAATTCTTTCCTCCTCCTTCTCTCATCGTCCAATGCTCTCTTCCGTGCCTCAACTTCTCGCTCCTGCAAATTAATAATGAGCGTTAGTATCTGTCAAAAATAATATGCACCGTGTGCAGAATTATTAGGCAAGTTGTATTTTAGAGGATTTTTTTTATTATTGATCAACAACTATGTTCTCAATCAACCCAAAAGACACAGAAATATCAAAGCTTAATATTTTTGGAAGTTGATGTGTTTTTTTTATATTTGGCTATCTTAGGAGGATATCTGTTTTGCAGGTAACTATTACTGTGCAGAATTATTAGGCAACTTAATAAAAACCAAATATATTCCCAGCTCACTTGTTTATTTTCACCAGGAAAACCAATATAACTGCACAAAATTTAGAAATAAACATTCCTGACATGCAAAAATAAAACCCCCAAAAATTAGTGACCAATATAGCCCCCTTTCTTTATGATGACACTCAACAGCCTACCATCCATAGATTCTGTCAGTTACTTGATCTGTTTACGATCAACATTGCATGCAGCAGCCATCACAGCCTCCCAGACACTGTTTCGAGAGGTGTACTGTTTTCCCTCCCTGTAGTTCTCACATTTTATGAGGCACCACAGGTTCTCTATGAGGTTCAGATCAGATGAACAAGGGGGCCATGTCATTATTTCTTCATCTTTTAGACCTTTACTGGCCAGCCACGCTATGGAGTAGTTGGATGCATGTGATAGAGCATTGTCCTGCATGAAAATCATGTTTTTCTTGAACGATACAGACTTCTTCCTGTACCACTGCTTGCAGAATTTGTCTTCCAGAAACTGGCAGTAGGTCTGGGAGTTGAGCTTCACTCCATCCTCAACCCGAAAAGGTCCCACAAGTTCATCTTTGATGATACCAGCCCATACCAGTACCCCACCTCCACCTTGCTGGCATCTGAGTCGGAGTGGAGCTCTCTGCCCTTTACTGATCCAGCCGCTGGCCCTTCCATCTGGCCCATCAAGAGTCACTCTCATTTCATCAGTCCATAAATCAGTCTTAAGATATTTCTTGGCCCAGTCTTGACATTTTATCTTATATTTCTTGTTCAGAGGTGGTGGTTTTCAGCCTTCCTTACCTTGGCCATGTCCCTGAGTATGGCACACCTTGTTCTTTTTAACACTCCAGTAATGTTGCAACTCTGAAATATGGCCAAACTGGTGGTAAATGATTTCTTGGCAGCTTCACGCTTGATTTTCCTCAATTCATGGGCAGTTATTTTGTGCCTTTTTTCCCCAACACGCTTCTTGCGAGCCTGTTGGCTATTTGCCATGAAACGCTTGATTTTTCAGTGATCACGCTTCAACAGTTTGGCAATTTCAAAACTGCTGCATCCCTCTGCAAGACATCTCACAATTTTGGACTTTTCAGAGCCCGTCAAATCTCTCTTCTGATTCATTTTGCCAAGGCCCCTTTCACATGTCAGTGATTCTGGTACGTTTGTGCTTTTTTTTAAACGTACCAGAATCACTGACATATGCAGACCCATTATAATGAATGGGTCTGCTCACACATCAGTGTTTCACTGACCATGTCTCCGTGCAGCGTTGACGCGTGTCCGTGATTGCCGCACGGAGACATGTCCATTTTTTTCTGGCATCACGGATGTCCCACGGACCACGCAGTGGTGTGGTCCGTGAAACACGTGCCAGAAAAAAACGTGCTTTTAAAATAAAAATCGTTTTTACTCACCCGGCTTCAGCGACGCTCTCTGCAGCCCGTGCAGCCTGCTGCTTCTAAGCCGGCTCATTACTGTCGCACATATTCATGATGCACGACACAGCCGACCCGGAAGCAGCTGCTGCGGGGGTCAGGGCCGGCCGGATGCTGCACCGCGGGAGCGATCAGCACCATGGAGAGCGGGAGCGCGCACAGGTGAGTTGATTTCTAAGTGCAATCACGGGCCACGGAGAACGGGGCCCGGATTGCACTTAGACAACCCACGTGTGCCGTGATTCACGGCACATGGAGGGACATGTGCGTGTTTTACACGCCAGTGAAAAACGTCAGTGTTTTTCACTGACGTGTGAAACGGGCCCAAAGCAAAGACGTTGCCTAATAATTAAGCACACCTTATATAGGGTGTTGATGTCATTACACCACACCCCTCCTCATTACAGAGATGCACATCACCTGGTTTACTTAATTGGTAGTTGGCTCTCAAGCCTATACAGCTTGGAATAGGACAACATGTATAAAAATTATCATGTGATCAAAATACTCATTTGCCTAATAATTCTGCACACGGTGTATATAGATTAATGAACCATTGCTATGTGTCAGTCAACTAGTTTATGGAGGACACTTATTATAAAGCAGCAGATCGTCTCACCCTGGACTCGACAAGTCTCGCTCTCTCTGCATGGGCCTCTAGAAGCATCCTCTCCATTTCCTCAATCTTCAGCATGTCTAGTCCACTTGCACTAATGGAACACATAAGAATGTGGGTAAAAGCCGGGTACAAGAAGTGAGAAAATAATCCAGGTAGAAGAAGTAGGCAGAAGACCCCACCTCGACATGTTGTCAGGCGAACAGGCGGAATTTCCGGTGGACACGCTGGTGTCCAAACTATCAGAACTCTCCAGGCTCAGTGTGTCATATCCATGGGAAGGATCATCATCCCGAGAGTGCAGAGGTCTCTGATGGTGCAGTATGGAGTGGTGCATGATTGGAAGGTAACCTTGAGATGCAGCTCCGTGGAGAGACTGCCATTGTGATTGAGCCTCAACTACAGCTTTCTGCTTCAGCTCCGCAAGTCGTTTGCGTTGTTCATCTATCACTTGCTGACCTGCAAAGAAAACGATTGATGTGAAACACCAAATGCAAGAAGATAAATAATATAAAATATTCACTGCAGACAATACAGAGTGACTGACACAATTAGTAGACAGGATATCCAGTAAGGTTTTAGTGCCATGGGACAAAAGAAATCCAAAAGTGTCCTCCGATAACCTTTGACTAATAACAGAACCTAACTGCTATGAATTGCCAAATTCTGAATTCTAAATCTTGCCTTTTAATGCAAAAGGTGCAGAGTTGTATAAGAAACAGTGATATATAAAGGGGACCTACACTCTCAGTAAGTAGTGATGCGCGGACTCGCAGATAATCGGATTTAAAAACAAATAAATAACATGGACGTCCCAGCCGGTCCATGTTATTTTTTTTTTTTTTTTTAAATCAGATTCTGGTCCGGAATCTGGTCCCCATATAAGTCTATGGGAGCCAGAATCCGGAGATTAAAAATGTTGGTAGAAAGGATAGGGTGGTAGGAGCGTGCACGCGCTGTACTTACCGAGGCTTAGTCATGGCGGTACGCTGCTTCCAAGTCGCGCATTCACTTCCGGAGCCGATAATTAACCTTCATTGAATATGCACTGCTTTCCCCGGGCACTGGCGCCTGGGATCGGATGCAGTCAGATGTGCCCCCACACTGAGTGGTAGTGTGTCAGCTTACTGCTTCCCACCACGGACCCGGTCTACGCGTCAATATTGTACAGTAAAAATAAACAAACAAAACATTTGGCGTAGGATCACCCCATATTATCATACCCAGCACAGATAAATCCCACGGCTGCAGCCCCCAGCCCTGCGCCTATCTTTGCTGTCTATCAAAATAAGAGGAACTGCATGCAGCTTTTTTTTCAACTATTTAAGTAAATAATTTTAAAAAAATCGGCTTGCAATCCTCTAATTTTGATACCCAGCCAAGATAATGCCCAACAGCTGGGGGCAGGTATTCTCAGGCTGGGGAGGGCCATGGTTATTGTCCCCCCAGCCTAAAAATAGCAACCTAGAGCTGCATCCATTAGATGTAACTAGCCCAGCGACCAGGGCAATGGCAATCGGGAAGAGCCAGATAAAGCGCCGAGCTTGCCGCATCTAATGGATGCGATAATCCTGGGTGGCTGCAGGTTGCTATTTTTAGGCTGGGGGGTTCCTCTTATTTTGATACACAGCCAAGATAAGCGCAGGGCTGGGGGGCTGTAGTTGTGGGCTTTATCTGTGCTGAGTATCGTAATATGAGGGGACCTTACGCCAATTATTTATTTTTATACCACAATACTGACCAGTAGTCAGCACCTGTGATTGGTTGCAGCAAGACGCTACGACACAGGCTGGGGGCTCGCCTGACTGCAACCAATCACAGACACCAAGCTGGCTGGTGGGCAAGGAAAGCAGTGCATATGGATAAGAAATGATGAGCGGTCCAGGAACTGAAGGAGAGGCTGCGGGAGCAGTTTACAGCCGGGCCGGAGCCTTGGTATGAAGTGCTTGCTTCATTGTTATTTTCTTGATTTTTTTTTATTTCTGGAGTGATGCATCCAGATCAAACACCCAGAATCCCGGGCACGGCACACAGGTACCTTTGAAAGCATGCGGATCTGTGCGCACACTGCGTTTTTACCCGCGGTTTTGCTGCAGAAATTTCTTGAGAAATGTTTGTAATCTTTCTGCAGACATTTCCCAGCAAAACCTATGGGAAAAAAAATAGCTGTGCGCACACTGCGTTTTTTTCTCAAGAAAATTCTTTCTGAAGATTTTCTTGAGAAAATGTGCATGTCACTTCTTTTCCGCAGGTACCTGCGGTATACCCCCGGTATTTCACTCCATTCACTGTAATGTAATTGCGAAATACCGCGGATATACCGCAGGTAGCAAATGATGTGCGGTATACCCTCGGTATAGCCGCGATTTACCTGCGGTAATGTTCATCGCTGCCTGCGGTTTTGCAGTAAGTGATGTCATTATGACAGAATAGGAAGTGAGCAGAGTAAACACACAGATCACACTCCCTGGACGCCGCACAGAAGCACTTCCGTGTGACCTCCAGGTGCCCGTGCAGTCTGTGTCCTGCTGCAGCCCCGCGGCTGCACGCACAGCAGTATCAGTGTCTGCTCGCAGTATCAGCAGCTTGTCACCCTGCAGTGCATGCAGCCGCGGGGATGCTGAGCGCTGCTGTCAGGAGGTGAGATGAGATCATTACCTGCGGTGACGATCTCATGCCTCCTGACGTCACTGCAGTCTATCCCCGTGGCCAGAGACTGTCAATAGCGGTGACGTCACGGGCTCTCGCGATACTGCTGAGAACGCGGCGGGCATAGAAGGCAGTGACAGCGCTGATGGCAGGACTGCAGGAGATCATCACAGCAGGTAATGATCTCATCAAACCTCCTGATGGCAGCGCTCGGAATCTCCTGCAGTGACCTGGGCTGACCTATTGATGTTAGCTCAGGTCACTGCATTGCTCTCCCAGCCAATAGGGAACATTCTGTTCTTCATTGACTGGGACAGTGACTATGGTATGGATCGCCGTGGGACCCCCTTATTGGATTACGCCGGACCAGGATTTGATTGTTCTTGTCAATAAATTGGTGAAAGAGGGAATGTGAGGAGTGTTTTTTTCAAATAAAACTTTTTTTGCTGTCTATTTTTTATTTCTTACTGACTGGGTTAGTGATGTCGGGTATCTGATAGACGCGTGACATCACTAACCCCAGGGCTTGATGTCAGGTGACATTACACATCTGGCATCAACCCCATTTATTACCCCGTTTGCCACCGCACCAGGGCAACGGGATGAGATGGGACGAAGCGCCAGGATTGGCAAGTCTAATGGATGCACCACTTCTGGGGCGGCTGCAGCCTCCTATTTTTAGGCTGGGGAGTGTCCAATAACAGTGGACCTCCCTAGTCTGAGAATATCAGACCCCAGCTGTCCACTTTACCTTGGCTGGTGATCCAATTTGGGGGGGACCCCACGTTTTTTGTTTTAAATTATTGTTTTGGATTACCAGCCAAGGTGAAGCTGCCAGCTGTGGTCTGCAGGCTGCAGCCGTCTGCTTTACCCTAGCTGGCTACAAAAGATGAGGGGACCTCACGTCATTTTTTTTTTAATTATTTATTTTTTGGCTAAATACAAGGCTAGGCACCCTTTGCCACATGAAAGTCACTAAAGGGTGCCAGCTTAGAATATGCAGGGGGGTTGGACATTATATAGGTCTTTCTCATCTATCTATCTATCTATTCATCTATCCATCTTTCCCTCTATCCATTATCTATCTATCGATTATCTATCTATTATCTATATTAGTTATTGCAGTTCAGCATAAAAAAAACGCAGGGACCAACCTGCGGAAAAACCGCGGGAAAAACGCCTGCGTTTTTCCCGCGGTTTTGGTGCCTTTTTTTACCGCAGGTGCGGTAATCTTCAACTCCCAGAAGTTTCTCAAGAAATTTTCTTGAGAAAAATCACTTTTCTAGTGCGCACATAGCCTAACAGTCCAGGTTCGCCCATCACTATCAGTAAGTAATGGAATATTGTCAGGAGATGTCCTCATGCAATGATCACTGCTGACAATGAATGGTTTGCAGCCGCTTCACACTACAACGTGGCTCCATTCTCAGGATTAGTATGAGCTCTAGACCACTACTGGATAACTACGGTACTTCTTAAATGCTACAATACCCCTAAATACGGATAAAAAAACATATATCCACCTCCAAGACCAGTGCTGTTCCACCAATGCTGGTGCTGCTTCTCACACTGATCATGTGAGTCACTTGAACGCTGCAGCTCATCAACTGTCACTGATTGTCTGCAGCCATTACAGTACCGTCAGACAGAACAGATCAATCTGATGGACGTGTGAAGGCTGCAGCCAATCAGTGGCCACTGACAGGCTATACAGTGCTCGTGCAATATAATGCTGCATGAGCACAGGGAGACACAGTACCCATATGGTTGTTCCAGGAGAGGAGTGTATATTTTTTCTTATCTGAGGCACTGTAGCAATTATTAAGGTGTTGTCCCATAGTGGTAATGGCATACCCTAGCAATATACTATCACCTGCTAAAATGAGAATATCCCTGTTAGCCAGGGCTGTGGAGTCGGTAAGCCAAACCTTCAACTCCGACTGCGACTCCTCAATTTCTCTTGCACCGACTCCGACTCCTATATACCCCCCCCATCCAGCCTGTTCACATACCCCCCCCCATCCAGCCTGTTCACATACCCCCCCATCCAGCCTGTTCACATACCCCCCATCCAGCCTGTTCACATACCCCCCCCCCATCCAGCCTGTTCACATACCCCCCCCATCCAGCCTGTTCACATACCCCCCCCATCCAGCCTGTTCACATACCCCCCCATCCAGCCTGTTCACATACCCCCCCCCATCCAGCCTGTTCACATACCCCCCCCATCCAGCCTGTTCACATACCCCCCCCATCCAGCCTGTTCACATACCCCCCCATCCAGCCTGTTCACATACCCCCCCCATCCAGCCTGTTCACATACCCCCCCCCATCCAGCCTGTTCACATACCCCCCCCCATCCAGCCTGTTCACATACCCCCCCCCCCATCCAGCCTGTTCACATACCCCCCCCATCCAGCCTGTTCACATACCCCCCCCCCCATCCAGCCTGTTCACATACCCCCCCCCATGCAGCCTGTTCACATACCCCCCCCATCCAGCCTGTTCACATACCCCCCCCCATCCAGCCTGTTCACATACCCCCCCATCCAGCCTGTTCACATACCCCCCCCCATCCAGCCTGTTCACATACCCCCCCCCATCCAGCCTGTTCACATACCCCCCCCCATCCAGCCTGTTCACATACCCCCCCCCATCCAGCTGTTCACATACCCCCCCCCCCATCCAGCCTGTTCACATACCCCCCCCCATCCAGCCTGTTCACATACCCCCCCCCCATCCAGCCTGTTCACATACCCCCCCCCCATCCAGCCTGTTCACATACCCCCCCCCATCCAGCCTGTTCACATACCCCCCCCCCATCCAGCCTGTTCACATACCCCCCCCCCATCCAGCCTGTTCACATACCCCCCCCCCCCCCCCCCCATCCCTCCTGCTCATATACGGTACTCCCATCCTGCTATATGCCCACATCGTGCTCATATACCATCCTGGTATATGGCCTGTATCCTATAGCACAGAGAAAAAAATAAACGTTTATACTCACCTTTTCCTCACTCCCTGCAGCACCGATCACATCTTCCTCTCTGGCACGCTGATCTGTGTGTGTGGAGCCGTTCCCCTGCTGCATCGCGATATCTTCCTGTCTGTGCCGATCAGCTGACCGGCTCAGCACAGATCAGGTGACCGGCACAGACAGGAAGACGCGATGCTGCAGGGGGCCGGCTCCACACACGGGGACGGGTGAGTGCACTGATTCACTGCACCCCGCGCTGGTAATGACGCGCGGGGGGCAGTGAATACAGCCGCACATGATCACTCCAGGCTGTAATTGCCAGGGGTGATCATGCGGCCGGCTCTTTACTATCCGCTCGTCCCCGCTCGTCCTCCCGCCCACCTGTCAGTGCCGGCTTCAGCGCTGAGAGATGGCCGGGAGGATGGGCGTGCATATGTAATGAGCGGGCACACGTGGTCACGAGCAGGCGCTGCTGCTGCCTGCTCATGCCCCCGATGACCTGCAGCACCCTCATTCCCAGCCGCAGCCCTATAGTCAGACCATAAGACGCACCCCCAACTTTCCCCCAACATTTGGGGGAAAAAAAGTGCGTCTTATGGTCCGAAAAATACGGTATGTAATATACAGTAGATTACATATATATCTTGTGTATATATATATATATATATATATATATATATATATATATATATATATATATATATATATATATATATTTATTTATTATTGTATTACATATTTACAATGTATTAGTTTTTTGTGTTCTAAAGTTGTATTCCAATAAATATATTTTATGTTCTACCTAAATATCTTGATTATTGTATCATAAAAATGATTAAATGTCTGATGTTAACATTGCACTACAATACATTTTTCACTTAAATATAAGCATTATACTAAATGTTATTATTTAGTAAAATATTCAGCACATTCTGCATTGCACTACTGTCCCCAATTTATTTTATATTTTAGGAGTCGGAGTCGGTGCATTTTATACCGACTCCGACTCTACAGCCCTGCTGTTAGCAATTCCATAATAAGTTCTATTACCATGATGTTAGCAATCACACTTTGCTTTTCAGAAAATTGTGAGAAAACTAACAAAACCAATTCTCTAATCACTTGTGGATAAAGGGGAAAGTAGCCACAGACCAGACATTGCAATGGTTGTGCTCCTCTATGGATGCCGGCTCCATTCACCCAGCAGAACAGAAGGACTGCCATCATGGGTGACAGCAAATTGCTACAGTCTCTCTGCTTCCCAATGGACAGAGCGCTAGTGTTTACAGACATGGGAGGATCAGGTGCAAGGGGTCCGATTCCTAATTTCTGAACATCCCCATTACCTGAACAACTCCCGATAGCAAACAGGAACACGGGTAAGAGAACTGCAGTATGGAATTGCTGATAGAAGAAAAGTTTCCTCAAAAAAGGACCTATGCTCTCGGATCACTATCACTGTGGGTCCGAAAGACCCTCACAGTGGTAAAATAGGAGGTTTTCTGGGGTGAATACAATACGATATTATCACACCTAAATACATCAGCACGTGACCGTCCTCAGAGATGCAAGTGGTAAAACTATAATGGGGGCATTGCTACGACACCTGTGCATGATGACACCCGGCCCGTAACCCAACAACAGCACAATAAGGAACTGTGACACCATGTGCAGAGTCTGCACGCCGCACACCACAGGCACCATCTACACAGGCAGGGACAACACACAACAAACTTCATGGCTACCTGCGACTTCAGACAGGAAAGGCTTCTCTACGTTCAAGTCATCGGCTAAAAAGACATACAGATTGGAACATGAATTGGAAATGATGAGACACAATGAGTGAGAGGGGTGCACAAAAGAGACTGAGGACCTACGTCCCGCTAACACTTCATTCACAAATATTTAGTTGTAACAAGATTAATTTGTAAATCAGAATGGAGATTTGGAAGAGCTGCAGATTTTTAGAGAGTAAGGTAAGCAGACAAAATGCAGAGAGGTAGGAGACACACCGGGCGTGTGACATAGTAGTAGGTGCACGGAGGTTGATTAGTATTACTTCATGATGTGGCTCGGGGGCTGTCACCTTTTTGTTGAAGGGCTAGTTGTCTCTTGCTCTGGATGTCCTGCAGTGTGATTGCCAATCCGTGGGAAAGGCTGCCTGAGCCATTCTGAGTCAATATTGTATTCTAAGAGAGGAAGAGCTCGGTATATTAGCCAACACTGTGAGAGAAGCATAGATTAGGGCACGGCACAGCAGCATCGCCATCACTTACCTTGGGAGAAACACTGCGGCCAAGGGTGGCAATAGAGAACTGAGAAGATGATGGAGAGACGGTTTTCATCCGGGGAAGAGTAGCACCACCATCAATTTCTGTCCGAGATCGAGACATCTGCAAGGATAGGCAAGATAAATATACATGACATGTGAACAGACCACTGTTGGGAAAAGGATTAGCCATGCTCTCATGCCAGTTATATTAAAGAGAAGATCCATCTCTGACCAATGTTGGCTGTAAAGTCAAGTAACGTAACTTGTAGCATTTTTGGCTGCTCTTAAAGCACCACTCCAGCGGGGTTTTTTGTTGTTCTTTTTTACATTTTACTGCTGTAGTGATTCTCCTAATCTAAGTTGCTTGCACTAAGTCTCATACTCACCCGCCGCTGTCTTCACCTTCTATCGCTGCAGCTGATCTCCAGGAGATTTTCACCTACTGGATCTGCCCAGTGCTCGCTGGAGTAAGCTGGATGTCATTTTTCAATGCAACTCTATGAGAGCCTCTTTTGGCCTCATTCTGGCTCTTGTAGACTGGCATTGAGAGCTTGTGACCGTGACCTCTAAATTCAGTCAGTCAGAAGTTGCGGTCACAAGTGGCACCTCAGGAGCAATGCGTTGCCAATAATAGGTGAGACATCAGTGGGTAAGGAATTGATCCAAAACACTGGAGGACACACTCATCCAAAACACTGATCACACACTGATCCAAAACACTGATCACACACTGATCCAAAACACTGATCACACACTGATCCAAAACACTGGAGGACACACTGATCCAAAACACTGGAGGACACACTGATCCAAAACACTGAGGACACACTGATCCAAAACACTGAGGACACACTGATCCAAAACACTGAGGACACACTGATCCAAAACACTGAGGACACACTGATCCAAAACACTGAGGACACACTGATCCAAAACACTGAGGACACACTGATCCAAAACACTGAGGACACACTGATCCAAAACACTGAGGACACACTGATCCAAAACACTGATCACACACTGATCCAAAACACTGATCACACACTGATCCAAAACACTGATCACACACTGATCCAAAACACTGATCACACACTGATCCAAAACACTGATCACACACTGATCCAAAACACTGATCACACACTGATCCAAAACACTGGAGGACACACTGATCCAAAACACTGAGGACACACTGATCCAAAACACTGAGGACACACTGATCCAAAACACTGAGGACACACTGATCCAAAACACTGAGGACACACTGATCCAAAACACTGAGGACACACTGATCCAAAACACTGAGGACACACTGATCCAAAACACTGAGGACACACTGATCCAAAACACTGATCCAAAACACTGAGGACATACTGATCCAAAACACTGATCACACACTGATCCAAAACACTGATCACACACTGATCCAAGACACTGAGGACACACTGATCCAAAACACTGAGGACACACTGATCCAAAACACTGAGGACACACTGATCCAAAACACTGATCCAAAACACTGAGGACACACTGATCCAAAACACTGATCACACACTGATCCAAAACACTGATCACACACTGATCCAAAACACTGATCACACACTGATCCAAAACAGTGATCACACACTGATCCAAAACACTGACGACACCCTGATCTAAAACACTGATGACACCCTGATCCAAAACACTGATCACACACTGAGGACACACTGATCTAAAACACTGGAGGACACACTCATCCAAAACACTGGAGGACACACTAATCCAAAACACTGATCCAAAATACTGAGGACACACTAATCCAAAACACTGATCACACTGATCACACACTGAGGACACACTGATCCAAAACACTGAGGACACACTGATCCAAAACACTGAGGACACACTGATCCAAAACACTGAGGACACACTGATCCAAAACACTGATCACACACTGATCCAAAACAGTGATCACACTGATCCAAAACACTGATCACACACTGATCCAAAACACTGATCACACACTGATCCAAAACACTGATCACACACTGATCCAAAACAGTGATCACACTGATCCAAAACACTGATCACACACTGATCCAAAACACTGATCACACACTGATCCAAAACACTGATCACACACTGATCCAAAACACTGATCACACACTGATCCAAAACACTGAGGACACCCTGATCCAAAACAACGATGACACCCTGATCCAAAACACTGATCACACACTGAGGACACCCTGATCCAAAACACTGAGGACACACTGATCTAAAACACTGATGACTCATGGATGTCACACTCATCCAAAACACTGGAGGACACACTCATCCAAAACACTGGAGGACACACTTATCCAAAACACTGGAGGACACACTTATCCAAAACACTGGAGGACACACTTATCCAAAACACTGGAGGACACACTCATCCAAAACACTGGAGGACACACTTATCCAAAACACTGGAGGACACACTCATCCAAAACACTGGAGGACACACTCATCCAAAACACTGGAGGACACACTCATCCAAAACACTGGAGGACACACTCATCCAAAACACTGGAGGACACACTCATCCAAAACACTGGAGGACACACTCATCCAAAACACTGGAGGACATACCGATGACACACTAATCCAAAATACTGATGACACTGGAGCTGTATTTACAGATATGTGTTTTATACGGACATGTGAAAGAGGCCTGAGAATAAGTGCAGGGACCTTAGATTGGAAGCACCAGTCTAGAACTGAGAAAAACAAAGGAAAAAAACCCAGCCTGAATGGTGCTTTACGGAAAAATCTAACATATATCATTGACTATACCGTATCTTTAAGAATAATATAAAACTAGCTGGAGACCATCAACAAGCAGCTGATTTGCCGGTAACAGAGCCTAAAATAGCTAATTGACAAAAGAATAGACTGCTCCCATATGGTGTATAAGAACACGTCATATGTCCGGACACAAGAAGTGCTATGACACTGGACACCTCACTTAATGTGATCAGTTGAGCCAGACGTTTGCTATAATGAAGGCATCAGCTGAAAGCCCCTAGACTGCAGTACAGAGGAACCACATAATAAGTAGTAATACTAGCAGAGCCATCACCAGCAGCTTGTTGTTGGCTTTCAGGAAGCATTAGAGGAATTTGTACATTATACAAAATAAAAATAAAGAATTTAAATGGCTCATAATGTACCGTAATAAAAGATCTAATCTCTGATCACACTGACGCAGCACCACAAGTGGAAGGATTAGATTAGGGCTGCAGAGCCACTGGGTCTGTGACAGGTGGTGCAGCCAGAGGTGCCACGTGTCCGTACCACATCGCAGCACAATACAGGTGCATGGGGTAACACTGCCACCTTGAGGGTAACGAACAGACAAGTCCCAAAAACTTGGACCTGGTTCGATTGTTTTACAATTTGCTTGTCACAATACCATTAAGGTCCCCAATGAGACCACATTCACTTGCATTGTGCAGCGATGTAGCAGCAGCACATAGGGATCTGCATAGCAGTGTACTGGCCATGGCTGCCGTATAACCTAACCTAAGCTGCCAACACACTCACCCTCCATTACAGCCTCTGGAAGCAGCAACAGGGGGTTCACAGAAAGAAAAGTGTAACATGCAGCACACTAATGATGGAAATCAGAACAGAACCCGCTATATGTCATACGATGGGCAGGCACACATGTGAATAAGGCCCTACAGTGACCCCAGACTTTACATTTGGTGACTTTATGGCCAACATGTCAGAGTGGAGCAGTGCGATATCACCACAGCACAACACGCTCTAGAACAAAGCACTGAAGGCCGCACTCCAGGGAGACCTTTCCAAAGCCTCCCACTAACACCAGGACAAAGATTACCTGCTGGAATTTACGAGAAGTGTGAGATTTAGCAGGGAGGGGAGGAGGGGAAGGATGAGGAATGCTACGAGGATCGGAAGTGAGATTCTGGTACCGCTCATCCAAATCAGAAGCCGGCGCCGCAGAGGGAACCTCACAAGAAAGAGCGTCCACCTGAAGGAGTGCACGAGAAAGGAGGAGACAGAGGGAGGGAGGAAGGGAGTGATGAGAATGGTACAATGGAGAGGAATACAACTGTACACTGAGCATAGGTGGAAATCCTAAAACTGTGGGGAAAAGGGATATCGAAGATTGGTCTGTTCTGTTGACAGATTTTAAATGTTTAAATACAGCTCTTGGACCTAAGGATACTGGTGTACTTATTTCAAAACTCCAAAACAGAATGGCTGCATAATCCTTTAAAAAAAAAACCAAAACAACAACTTCTCTTTCTGATATAAAAATGCTTATTTTATAACTAAGTGGAGAATTTCTCACAAAGAATGACAAGGCTGTTGTGAAATGGATTTTCAAAGTAAGTATATCACCATCCTCAGGTCCAATAGATCTGTTTAATAATGTATGTGGTTTGTATTGTGAAATCTGGGGCAGATCCACCTTTCCCTTTAACAAGTAACTGTGCCAACATGTTTACCAGATGTGATGGACCTATGTACTGGAAAAGCTGCACAGTCCTCTATGGATACCACAGTGCAGGATAAAGCCTCAGACTGCGCTCTCCTAGAGAGCCCACCACTGAAGGACAGTCATCCTCCTTACATACTATGCAATGTGGGGTCTGGCTCTACAGCCCAAGAATACCGACATATCCCTCACATAAGGCATACAACACAGCATGATCTGTATGACTGACCACAATGTCAAGCCTCGTGATTAATAACATATTGGATGTGGTTTCAGATTTTTTGTAAAATGATTCTATCATTAAATTTGTAATAACTATATGATGTCTCAGTGGTACGTGCACACCTATGTGAAATATTGCAGCATTACAGTAAAGCAATGCTTTAGTCTTAATTAATGGATATCTTACTCATTAGTAAGTCACAACGCTAAGGACGGAGGTGACGGATGCAAGTATATGCCACTGACAGGGCATTTATCTGTGTATGGACTCCTGCTAGTGACCATCCATAGTCAGAGGTGATAGGATATTATACACACACAGCTTATATGGGGTTAACAAACCTCCGTAGAGATGGAGGGAGAAGAGGAGGATGATGAAGAGGAGAGATGAACAGGAGAAGGATCCTCACAGGAGGGGACACAGGAGGCCGGTTTAGCACCATAGTCAGCAGAATGGGTGGAAGCAGGAGCCGGAGCCATGTTCCCAAGAATGTCATGGAGCTGATCTAGGGTGATGTACTAAAGGAAATACAGCAAACGCGTCAAACAATGGCGCAATCAGCTCCACAATCTGGGTAAAGAAAACTCCATTAATTCAGAACATTTCATATAACATTAGACGGTGAGAAAAGGCGTCATTAGATACTTGTCCACCAGTGATTAGAGTAAAGTGAGAAGAGATGTTATAGCGGGAATATACAGCGTCACGGCACAATCCTGGGCCTAGTAAGAGCGGCACACAACGGCTGCATGCAGAGGATACCGAGCCGTAGCTGCAGAGAGCAGCAATGTTATACACTGTGCTCCATACTAAGGCAGTATTCAGTGAGCTCCGGAGCCACATCCACCTGTCCTTTTAACGTCTTAGGCTAAGTTCACATTTCCGTTGTTTTGTATCAGTCACATGCGTCGCTTGACGCATGTGACTGATGCGCTGTTCAACGCTGTACAACGGATGACAAAGAACAGAATTCTTTGTCGGATTCCGTTGTGTGCGGAGGGCGGAGTTCGGGGGGGAGGGGAGCCGAGCGGGGCCGTGGCACTGAGGACGTCAGTGCCGCAGGGACTGCAGGACAGGTGAGTGAGAGTGAGTGAGTGAGTGAGTGAGTGAGAGAGAGAGTGTGTGTGTGTGTGTATACACACATGCTGAATGCGGGAGGGGGCGGAGCCGAGCGGGGGGCGGGGCCAGGCGCTGAGGATGTCAGTGGAAGTGCTGCGGTCTGCATGGCTGGGGACAGGTGAGTGTATGTGTGAGTGAGTGTGTGTATGTGCATGTATGTATGTATGTATGTATGTATGTATGTATGTGTGTGTGTGTGCACATGCAAAGTGCGGGAGGGGGCGGAGCCGAGCGGGGGGCGGGGCCAGACGAGGGTGTCAGTGGCAGTGCTTGTCTGCATGGCTGGGGACAGGTGTGTGTGTGTGTGTGTACATACATGTGCGGAGTGCGGGAGGGGGCGGGGCCGAGCGGGGAAGTGTCGGCCTCCCTGCACACGTAACCAGCCTAAATATCGGGTAACAGCAAAGCACCCGATGTTTACCTTGGTTACCCGATATTTACCTTGGTTACGGGCCTACACCGCTTAGCGCTGGCTCCTTGCACCGTAACCAGGGTAAATATCGGGTAACCAACCAAAGCTGGTGACGTGTGCAGGGAGCCAGAGAGCATGCGCAGCGAAATCCGACGGATCTCGCTGCTCAAAAAACGTTACATGCTGCGTTCCCCCCGCCCGGCGGTCAGTCGTTCCACGACTGATCAGTCGGGCGGAGGGTGCAACGCAGCATCATCAGTCACAATCCGCTGCTCATACAAGTCTATGGGAGCAGCGGAATCCGCTAAACGGATTCCGTTGTTTACAAGAGCAGCGGATTGTGACTGATACATTTTAGCGGAAATGTGAACTTAGCCTTACTAACAAGGACGTAGTGATAAGTCAGTGATATGGCGCAGGCTCAAGGAGTCAGCATCTACAGCACATCACAAAACTGAGTACACCCCTCAAACGTTTCTAAATATTGCATCATATTTTCATGGGATAACACTGAAGATATGACACTTTGTTACAATGTAAAGTAGTTGTATAACATGTAACATGTATAACAGTGTAAATTTGGGGCTCTGTAAATAACTTAATGAGAATGAAAAATTCCAAACTGAAAAATACCAGTCCTCCTTCATATTTCTCTAAATAACTCAAACACACAGCCATTAATGTCTAAACTGCTGGCAACAAAAATGAGCACACTGCTTAGTAGTGAAAATGGCCAAATTGTGCCCAATTAGCCATTTTCCCACCCAGTGCTATGTGATTCATTAGTGTTATAAGGGCTCAGGTGTGAATGGGGAGCAGGAGTGTTAGATTTGATGTTAACCCTCACATACAGGTCACTGTAAGTTCAATATGGCCCCTCATGGCAAAGAATTCTCTGGGGATCTGAAAAAAAGAATTATTGCTCTACATAAAGATGACCTAGACTATAAGAAGATCGCCAACACCCTGACACTGAGCTGCAGCACGGTGGCCAAGACCATACAGCAGATAAGACAAGTTCCACTCAGAACAAGCGTCACCATGGGCGACCATAGAAGTTGAGTGCACATGCTCAGCGTCATATCCAGAGGAGGTCTATTCAAAATAGACGTATGGGTGCTGCCAGCATTGCTGCAGAGGTTACAGGGGTGGGTGTCAGAAGGTCAGTGCTCAGACCATACGCCACCCGCTGCATCAAGAAGGATGGTGGGAGTGTAAGGCTATGTGCGCACGTTGCGTTCTGTCCCTGCAGAAATTTCTGCAGCGATTTGAACAGCACACGTGCGCTTTAAATTGCTGCAGAAACAGTCTGTAATGAAAAGCCGATTCCATGCGCTCTGACTGCAGCCCCTCCCATAGGCAGAGCGGGGGCTGCATCCAAAGCACATGAAAGAAGTGACATGTTGCTTCTTAGAACGCAGCGATTCGGCAGCAACAGAAGCGCTGCGTTCTAATACGCAACGTGGGCATGGATTAGACACAATCTTGATAGATTGTGCTGGGGATGCAGGACGCATGCAGTTACACTGCGGTGCAGAACGCACCGTAACTGCATGAAAATATGCTACGTGGGCTCATAGCCTCATGGTTTGTGGCTGCATGAGGGCTGCTGGCTGTGGGGAGCTACAGTTCATTGAGGGAACCGTGAATGGCAACATCTACTGTCACATAATGAAGTAGGTTTACACATGGGAGCCGGTGGGAGATTTGATGTATCTTGTGCTTGCTGGTCCTGAGGAAGGGGGCTGAGACCCCTGAAACGCGTAGACCTATGCCGAAATAAAGGTTACATTGATCAAGCTTACATCTGGGATCTCTGGCGCGGTTTTTAAAACCCATCTCCGCTATCTCTCTCTGTTATCTGCCAACCGGGGTACTGCTGCCGTTGATCCACATATGCGGTTACAGGAGTTGTGCCTTTCACAACTCTAATAGGTGAGTAGGATTACTCCTTTCTATACCCCCTGTTTATCAGGGTAAGACCCTATGCGCTTTTTCTCCACAGGTTTCTTGCTTATGATTTACTACATAATGAAGTAGAGCATGATCCTACCTTTGTATTCCAACATGATAACCACAAACACATCTCCAAGATGAGCACTGCCTTGCTAAAGAAACTGAGGGTAAAGTTGCTGGACTGGCCAAGCATGTCTCCATATCTAAAGCCTATGGAGCATCTGTGGGGCCTCCTCAAATAGAAGGTGGAGGAGTGTAAGGTCTCTCACATCCACCAGCTCTGTGATGTTGTCATGGAGGATGGAAGATGATCCAGTGGCTCCTTTGAAGATCTAGTGAACTCTATCCAGAGTTTTAAGGCAGTACTTGAAAATAATGGTGGGCACATAAAAAATTGACACTTTGGGCACAATTTGGCCATTTTCGCTTATGGGTGTACTCACTTTTGTTGCCAGTGGTTTAGACATTAATGTTTATGTATTCAGTTATTTGGAGGGCACCAAATGTACGCTGTTATTCAGGCTGAATACTGACTACTTTACATGGTATCAAAGCATCATATCTTCAATGTGGTCTCAGGAAAAGACATTATATATTCATTTATTTTTACTGTATTTTGTAGTGTCCTTAGGCCTGAAACTATTTATATATATAGATAGAGATATATATATATATATATATATATATATATATATATATATATATATATATATATCTATATCTATATATATATATCTATATATATATATATATATATATAGATATATATCTGGGCGAATAGTAACTACTCGGGTTGGGATAATACTTACCGAATACTGAATACTATACCAGTATTCAGTACAGCACAAAAAATGCCCGGGTTCCCCATTGATTTGCTTTAGGTTTGTTATTTGTGACAAATACTGGAATAGTACTTTGGGATTTGCTATGAATAATCTGAACATGAATAGTGACTATTCACCCATCATTGAGAATTTCAAATCAACTAAAATATATAGATATATATAGTAAACATATTTGGTATTACTAGGACTGAAAAAGTCAGATTTGTCAATCTATGATACAAAAAAATAAAACAAAAAAGTAAAAACATTAAAATATATCAAAATATATGTACACCAAAGTGGTACCAATGATATACAAAAATAAACGTATCACTTGTGAAGTTCTTAAATGTAACTGATCATCATTCAAAGTTTGCAATTACAGGAGATTTTGCCACAAACTATTTTGCTTTGATATTGGCACCATATGTAGAATAATGGTACTGACATAAACCTTGATTCAGTGCAATATATATATATATATATATATATATATATATATATATATTTACTAATAACATGCATAGTTCACAGCTGTATAGGTAATAATAAAGGCAATTGTGTAAGGGTGTACCTCCGGATCAGCTATGAGCGCTGTGAGAGAGGGGAAGGGAGGAGGATGAGGAGAACGGTTGCACAAGCGAAGAGCATCAGCCAGACACAGGTACTCCTAAAAGCAAGCAAAGCAATAGAAGGGAAAACGGAGAAAAAGCCAAGGAAATAAAAAAAAAACTTGCAGGCAAATGAATAAGATCCCAAAACACAACATAAAAGCGCACAAAAAGCAAGGCACTGCTATATGCAGGAAGCATCATAATCCTCTAACCCATGCAACCACAAGGAAAACACGTCTAATGTGTCAGTATGAAAAGGACGGGCGCTCGTGGGATGGCACACTTACTGGTTACAACATTCAGAAGTGTCCGCTGCGATCTGTTTGCAGATATTTATTAAATGTGGAAACATTAGGAGCATTACTCAATGTTAGCCAGATGCACCACTTACGTCTAGAACAGTTCTACTGAGAATCTGGACAACCCTGCATCATAGTGAAGTGAAGCACGTGTAGGATAGGTGGGTGCTGGTCAGAGGAGTGGGTGGGATGGTTAGCAGCAGCATTCGCACCAAAGTCCTCCGTTATGCTCAATCGCAGCTGAACGGATAGTGGACGCTCATCCATCTCAATGTACCATTCAATTGTGTAATTAAAAGGAATCTGACAGCAGATTTTTGCTATGTAATCAAACAGCAGCATGAGTAGGGACAGAGACCCTGATGTGTCACTTAGTTTGCCAAGTGCAGCAGGTATAATAGAGTCACAGTTTTTCTTGCTGAAGATCTAGCAGGGTTTGGTTGTTGATCTGTGTATAACCTCAGCCTCACCACAGCTTTCTGTGTACAATGTATAGTGGAATCATGAATGGATAAGAAAGTCGGGTTTAACACTGCGCTAAAACCATGAAGCCAAACGATGTGATGAATTCTTTGCTATATTTTCTTTATTTAGGCCAGGTCTACGCGTTTCAAAGGCATGTCCGCCTTCTTCATCAGGATCATCACATCGTTTGGCTTCATGGTTTTAGCGCAGTGTTAAACCCGACTTTCTTATCCATTCATGATTCCCTGTTGCATCATCGGGGCTGCTGCTTGACCATTTTCTGCATACATAGGAGTTGTGCCTGTCACAACTTCCATAGGTGAGCACCTGTTTTCATTTTCTAAGCCTGCATTGTTTGCCAGATAAGACCCTATGTGCGCTTTTCTCTCCACAGCATTTTGATTCTTACAATGTATAGTGAAAGAGCTGCTAAACAGTGCTGGGGGTGCGGCTGGACTAGGAGGCATGAGGCCAGTTGTCCAGTAACGATAATCTATTGCCGATAAACACTAATTGTATTGAGAAAGTAAAACACAGCACAGTAAGTTACATCTCTGTAATCAGGGTCTCTGCTCCTACATTATGATGCTCTCAGATTACATAGCAAAAACCTGCTGACATATTGCCTTTAAGCACAAAACTATTGTATTTTCTCCAACCTTATTCATTAGTATAAAGAACAATCTCAACCACATTACTAAAAAGGTCACTTGGCACTTTAAACACATCTGTCAGAAGGTTTTCGCTATTCCATCTGAAAGCAGCATGATGTAGGGGAAGAAACCCTGATTCCAGTGATGTAGCACTTACTGAGTTGTTGGTTGTAGTTTCAATTAAATCACTGTTTTTCTGCTGAAGATCTACCTGTTCTCTGAATGTTAAACTCTGTATAACCTCGCCCACATCACTGATTGGCAGCATTCTGTGTACACTGTACATAGGCAGAAAGCGGTCAATCAGTGATGGGGGTGGAGTTTACTACATGGAGAACTACATGGCAGCAAGTTTACTAGTCCTTTAGTGATAATCTCCTGTTGAGTCCAGTAAGTGACATACTGAAATCAGGGTCTCTGTTTTTACCTCATGGTGCTCTAGAATTACATAGTAAAAACATTTTGATAGATTCCCTTTAATGACATTAGACATTTCAACTCTCAGAATAGGTTGCAAACGTTATGTGACTCCTTCCCTTGAGTTTCTTTAGTTATTAATATAGGCATATAGGTGGCATAAAGGTGAAATTAGCTTCTGCTATATTCACTATCTTCCGGGCTATGGGGAGTGTGCTGCCTGGAAGATAAGCCAGCCTCTGGTCTTCATTATTCCCAATTTCTCCTCCTCTTCTCTTTAGTATGCTTCTGTGATGTCCAGAGAGCGGATGGAAATCCTCCACCTGCGCATTTTTCCTACCGTCTCTCCCCCTGTACATTTTCGCCCTTCTGTAGGCAGTGTCTTCAATTTTGATGTGCGCAGGCGCCAGGGTATCACTGCTGCATCATAGTGACTACGCGGTGCCTGCGCACATCAGAATTGAAGACTGCCTACAGAAGGGCGAAAAAGTACAGGGGGAGAGACCGTAGGCAAAATGCGCAGGCATAGGATTTCAGGTCGCTCTCCGGACATCACAGGCACATACTAAAGAGAACAGAGGAGAAAATGGGATTAATGAAGACCTGAGGCCAGCTTATCTTCCGGGCAGCACACGCCCCATAGCACGGAAGGTAGTAGACATTAAAGAGGATTTGTCCAAAATGGCCCATCATCCAGGAGGCGTACAGGTATGGCTAGTTTCATCTTTATGCCACCTATATGCCCATATGAATTACTAAAAAAAAATAACACAAAAGGATGACAGATTCCCTTTAAAGTGTGGAATTCATCTGAGGGATTCAATGAGCGGAGGAAAGCTCCTACTATGAAAAGACACTGTGCTAAATGTTAAAGGAACACAGTGTTCACAAATGTGTCAAAGATCCCTCAACATCTGAAGAGGTCTCAGCCGGTGTTGATGGGGAGCCCATACTACTGAAATCAGAATGCCATGAGGGAGGTCCCAGTCACTAATCCCACCCAATGATAAGTCTCCATCAGGTACTTCTTCACCATGACAATCTCCTCTTGGAACACAGTCTTGTTAATACTATGGCTTACCTCTCGCAGAGCTGATGATCCACTTAGGAAACCTCGTCGTCCCGATAACGTTTGGTATTTTCTATCTAATTGAACCAACTTTTCCTTTTCCTGTGTATAAACACAATGTGTGAATTAGATGCAACATGTGCTCTTTATATCCCAGACAATGCCTCTAATATACAATATGCCTGGCAACGGATAGTGGCATCAGTGCACAATGGAGGTCATTAGGGCTCTTCTGTCTGGTTAAAGGCTTGTCTTAAGTTCATAAATGAGAACAATTGCAAAGTGATAGTAAAACAAGTGACTGCAATTAATAACCCTACCTGTTCTCAGGAACGGGGCCAGTTTTGAATTTATAGTGTACACCTCATTGCTTAAGTTGCCAGACACCCTGCAACACCAGCCTGGATGGTTACAAGCAAGGGGCAGGACTAAGGCCTAGGACACACGGCGAGAAAACAGTGCGAGTAGAATGCAATTAAAAAAAAAAAAAAAACACATTCCACTCGGACCAATATTACGCTATGGGGCAGCACCCATGAGCGATTATTTTCCCGGTCCTAATTGGATCGAGAAAACAGTTGTAGCATGCTGCGGGTGGAAGGTGATCCTGTTCCACTCGCACCCATGCAAGTCTATGGGGCGAGAGAAACATTGCATTGCTCTCGCGTTACACCGGTGAAATGCGAGTTCAGTGCGATTTTCGTATCAGCTGACAACGGAGGAGATAGGGAGATAAATCCCTCTCTCCCCTCCGCAGCGCCGGCCCTCCCCTCCTGAGCGCCGCCCCCCTGCAGCTGTGGTCTGATCGCATGATCGGACCACAGTCGCATGACCCTCAGCTCCTGCAGTGCTGCGCGCGAGAGCCGAGTGTCATGCGAGGATCGCACATAACCCCGTGTGGCCTCGGCCTTAACCAGACTATTTACTTGCACCACTTCTGAAACTGGCCAGATCACGGGATTTATCTACTTTCAGCCCCCCCGTGTTTTCCCCATGCTGCAGCAGCAATTTGCCTTACTAGCAGTCTGGGAGAGCACTCTGTTCAACCCAGTAGTAAGACCATGCTGCTGGTTCAAACTGTCAATCTTCAGGAGCTGTCATGATGTGACTGTAGGAAAGCAAGGGACAGGGGCTCCTATGCTGTCCCTCACGGTGGGGTCCCTAGGCTATTCCTAACCTAAGGGTTACCCTTAATGGTGCGGTGGATTGGCCTGAGTCCCATGCCTGGCTAAGTTCCTGACCAGAACTGATCTTATTGCTCCCTCTCACAAGGGAGGGAAGGGGCAGGAGAGATTAAAACACAGATAAAGAGAGACAGAGGAAAAAACAAAACTCTGTCACACTGCAAACACACAGGAACCAACAAAGAGAGACTCAGGAGAAAAGCAAGAGCAGGAAGGTAGCCACAACAAGGGTTATTTAACTCCACAACCGCACACAACAGCAAGTACTACAATCACCAGTTAGTCTGGATCACAACGCTTTACCAGACCAGCAGAAATAAACTATAGCTGGCACTAATTGAAGTGTTCGACAGCATACATAGGAGAGGAGCAGATGAAATTGGCTTCCCCACAACATGTGATCTAAGATGACTCACAAGCAGACAAGCAAAGATTAACTTTTGCTAGCCTGCCTATGAACTATCAATCTGTGGATCGACGCCCGTGTCAGCCTGTGCTGATTACAGACCTCAGGACTTATCAGGCGGAGTGTCAGAATGAGTAGTCTGAACAGATCCTGCTGCCACTATGACAGTCGGCGAAGTTAGTAAAATCCTCCATGTGACAGGAGCACACTGCCCCCCACGACTAGGAAGCCAGGGCACAGAGTGGTGCGCTCCTGAAGATTAATATGGAGACAACTCCTGTAATAAGAGAACAGGTCTAATATACTCAATAATAATAATAATAATATAATATGCAGTGCACATAACATCTGCAGGCTTATGAGGATTGTTTCGCTTCACACTCCACATATTGGCACAATGTTTACGCAGACAGTTTTTGTCTTTAAGATGACAATGAACAGGGACTGACTGCTTATTTTGGAAATTGACACCAAAAAATGTATCATGTGAAAATGGCCTTATTGGCAGCAGCAGAGAGGGGGTTGTACACTTATCTCAACCGCATGGACAGGTGGGAATAGTATCTCAAGGAGGGCAAAGAAAACCATCTATAGAAAACGATGAAAGTACCTGTAGAGGAAATTGCAGGATAGAAGCTGTGATTACACACTAGCTGCTGAAAACCTCAGCACCCTGAATACATGGCCCTCACATCCCACCTGTATTGCAGGGAGACATGCTCACAGGAGAGAAATCAAAGTTGGATCATGCTGCAAAGTGAATATCAGGGGCTGAAAATGAAGAAAGAAATCAAGATTGCAGGCTGATACATAGTGAAATTTTACTAACTGAAGGTAACAACTAATATGTATATTATATATATTATATAATATATATTATATATATTAATTCATTTTCATGTAATACATTTTCTATAGCCATTGAGCTGCATGATCTGGATTTTAACTATAGCCACTTCCCTTAGAATTACAATAGAAACTGTAAAAGCATCACAAGTGCACTCATCTTACCGTCACACGGTGTTTGGCTCTTAACTCGCTGAATCATGGCGGCATTAGACGTTGTTCAGACTACAGACTCGGACACTCCTCACTGTGCCTTCTCTGGAGCTTCTGAGTTGCACAGGATTCACGGGCATCAACAAGCTGTGTGCTCATTAGTGAGCGGGCTAGCAGGAGTTAATCTCTGCTAGCCTGCTGGTTACCTTTAGGATCACATATTGCTTAAGACCTATCACAGTTACTCCCTGCCTTTTTAAGATGGAGGAACCTGTCTTCTGATGCCGACTATAGATTTTGTTTATGCTGTCTATGTGCTCTTGTGTTCCAGTAAATGATGATGTACTGCATGTTGCTTGGTGTGCTGTGAAATTCCTCCTGTTGTCTGGTTATTTCCTCCCTGCTCTTTATTTTCTTCCTTATAATTTCTTGACTGATAACACTGTGTGAGCATGCAACGTGATAAGAGATTTGGTTTCTACTGTTTGTTCATATCTGTGGGTTTAATGACTCCTGTCCCAGCCCTCACCTTGGGTTGGGGAGAGGGGGTATTAGATCAGGGCTGTTTTGGAGCAGGGCAAGGAAGGCGGCTCAAACATCGTCAACATTAGACGTATCTCTGGGAGTAGGGACAGTTAGTGTAACCTAGCCTGAGGGCCAGTCTAGGAGCCCCGGTCCCCTGTTATTGTAATGCCTACCTGGATCCACAGACTCAGGTGGGATGTAATGGACAGACTAGAGGGAAGCCACTCACCAAGCAGGACCCCCAGAACCCTGAAACCCTTTAACCCCTATACAGGGATTTGGAATTACACAGGGCCCTGGAGATCACTACCTGTTGAAGGCTGCAGTTCGATGAGAGTAGTCGTCAGGCAGGGTCAAACCAGGAATAGCAGAACAGGGACAGAATCGGCAGGCAAGGACGTAATCAGAAAACGTAGCAGAGGTCAAATCCGGATTGGGCAGCGAGGTACAAAAACAGCAGGCAGAAGGGTAGTCAGAAAACACACAGAAGTCAGCACACAGGAGTCACAAAACAGAATAAGGCGGACCAGGAGCCAGGAAATCAGAACTATCTCTGGCAGAGGTCAGCAGACAGGAGGGGAACTAAGAAGGGTGTGGTGTCTTCCCATTGGCTGTAGCTGAACGCTGGCAACTTCAGCTGGAAGACACACGCCACCCACAGTCAGCCAGTGGTACTGCAGATCCAAGATAACCCAGCCCAGTGGATGATCGGAGCCTGCGCCCACCGGTGCCGCTCGCATCGATTCCCCTCCCATCACCAGCACCATCCACGGCAGGAACACGGCGTCGCCTGGCGATCGGAGCAAAAGTCGCTGGAGCGGACTCTGGTGGTGACGTAACAGTTATCCTGTCACACCCCATGACACTTACCTTGTGTAGCTGCAGCAACGCAGCACTTCTTTCCTGACCAAGATGTTCAGCATCCTGTGCAGCCTGGAGGCGGATCTGATTGGCCTGATGCTCCAAGGCAGCCAAACGTTCCTGAGATATAGTAATACATGTTAGACATCAGGAGGTGCTTCACATATCTGCATTCATTTTATTCAGTAAGATTTAGGAATATATAGTTAGGTCCAGAAATATTTGGACAGTGAGACAGGTTTTGGCATTTTGGCTATTTTCCAAAACATATTCAAGATACAGTTACATAATCAATATGGGGCTTAAAGCACAGAATCACAGCGTAAATATAAGGCTATTTACATCCTAATTGGAGGAGTTTAGAAATTACAGCTGTTTAATATGTAGCTACCTCCTTTTCAATAGACCAAAAGTAATTGGACAATTATCTCAAAAGCTCTTTAATGAGATGCATGGGATATTCCCTCATACACCCATCATCAATTAAGCATGTGAAAGCTCTGGAGCTGATTCCAGAGGTGGCATTTACATTAGGAAGCTGTTTCTGTGAACCTACAAAATGTGGTCAAAGGAGCTCTCAATGAAAGAGAAACAGAGCATCATCAGGCTGAGAAAAACAATAAATCCATCAGAGAGATAGTTATGTTAGAATGTTAGAAATGGCCAAATCAACAGTTTAGTACGTTCCTAAAAATAATGCACTGGTAATCTTGGGAACTCAAAAAAGCCTGGACATTCTAAGAAGGCAACAGTGGTGGATGATCCTTTCCATGGTGAAGAAAAACCCTTCACAACATCCACCCAAGTGAAGAAAACTCTCCAGGAAGTTGGTTTTTCAATATCAAAGTCTACCATAAAGAGAAGAATTAATGAAAGCAAATACAGAGGGGTGACCACAAGGTGCAAACCATTAATCAGCCTTAAAAATAGAAAAGCCACATTAGAATTTGCCCCAAACTAAATCTAAAGAAGCGGCCCATTTCTGGAAACTCATTTTTGGACAGATAAAACTAAAATCAGCCAGTACCAGAGTGATGGAAAGAAGAAAGTATGGAGAAGGCTTGGAACGGCTCATGATCCACAGCACACCACATTGTCTGTAACACATGGTGGAAGCAGTGTGTTGGCTGGCCATGCAGGGCTTCCAATGGCCCTGGGTCATTAGTGTTTATTAATGATGTAAGTGAAGACATTTCTACTCAGATTCATCCAAATGCGGTAAGGTTGACTGGACGGCGCTTCACAGTACAGATGGACAATGACCCAAAACATACTGCAAAAGCAGCCCAGGATATTAAGGTAAAAAAGTGTAATACTCTGCAATGGCCTCGTCAATCTTCGTATATCAACCCCATTGAGCTGCATTTCACATGATAAAGATAAAACGTAAGGCAAAATGACCCACAAAAACCAGTAGAGCATAGTGGTGGGTCCTTGCAAGTTTGGGGCTGCATTTTAGGAAATTAAGTTGGGGATTTGGTCTGTATTAACGGTGTCCTTAATGCTGAGAAATACAGGAAGATACTTAGCCAACATGCAATACCATCAGGGAGGCATCTGATTGGTTACAAATCTATTCGCCAGCACAACAAGGACCCCAAACACACAACCAATGTAAACTATGTTCAGTGTGAAGAACACAGAGTCCTCGAAGTGACGATACAGCCCCACAGAGCCCCGATGTCAACATCATCCAGTCTGTCTGGGGGTACATGAAGAGACAGAAGGATTTGCACAAGCCGCATACACAAAAGATTCGTTGCTCGTTCTCAAAGATGTTTTTAACAACCCGCTTGCAGACTTTCAGCAAAAACTGTGTACAGTGTACCTAGAAGAATTGATGCAGTTTTTTTGCATCCGTGGCCTTACATGTGTGTTTAGGATGATTATCATGTTGGAAAAGTACATGTCTACCTAGAGCAGAACACCTGTGAATTCATGATTCTATGAATGAAACGTACAAGTTCATCTCAATAAATTAGAATATTATCAAAAGGTTAACTTATTTCAGTAATTCAATACAAAAAGGGAAACACATATTATATAAAGTTATTACACACAGAGTGATCAATTTCAAGTGTTAATGTTTGATAATGTTGATGTCTTACAGCCAATGTATGACTTACAGTTAATGAAAACCCAAAAGTCATTATCTCAGAAAATTAGAATAATTAACACAAAACACCTGAAAAGGCTTCCTAATTGTTCAAAATGGTCCCTTAGTCTGGTTCAGTAGGCTACACTATCATGGGGAAGACTGCTGACTTGACTTCTGTCCAGAGGGCAGTCATTGACACACTCCACAAGGAGGGTAAGCCACAAAAGGTCATTGCAAAAGAAGCTGACTTTTCAGAGTGCTGTATCAAAGCATATTAATGGGAAGTTGAGTGGAAGGAAAAATCGTGGTAAAAAAAGCTGCACAAGCAATCGGGATAACCGCAGCCGTGATAGGATTGTTAAGAAAAGGCCATTCAAAAATTTGGGGCAGATTCACAAGGAGTGGACTGCTGCTGGAATCAGTGCTCCAAGAGCCACCAGACACAGACGTATCCAGGACATGGGCTACATCACCATATATCCAGGACATTGGCTACATCTGTCACAATCCTTGTGTCAAGACACTTATAACCAATAGACAACACCAGAAGCGTCTTACCTGGGCCAAAGAGAAAAAGAACTGGACTGCTGCTCAGTGTCCAAGGTGTTGTTTTCAGACAAGTAAATTTTGCATTTAATTTGGAAATCAAGGTCCCAGAGTCTGGAGGAAGAGTGGAGAGGCCACAATCCAAGCAACTTGAGGTCTAGTGTGAAGTTTCCACAATCATTGATGGTTTAGGGAGCCATGTCATCTGCTGTTTGAGGTCCACTGTGTTTTATCAAGACTAAAGTCAGCGCAGTCGTCTACCAGGAAATTTTAGAGAACTTCATGCTTCCCTCTGCCGACAAGCTTTTTGGAGACGGAAATTTTATTTTCCAGCAGGACTTGTGTCAGTGTTCTGGGATTTCCAGTTTGCTTCTGAAGGATCTTGCCCTTTGTTAACATGGAGTTTTCTGTTCTGTTGCCCTACTTACTGTTCATCTGTTTAAAAGCCCGTCCCTAAGCTTAGTCTAGTTGCTTGAGTATACTGCTTCCTGTCTACTCCTGCCCCGCTGCTCTCATTTCCTGGTTGTTATTTTGGATCCTGGTGAATCACCTGACACCGGCTCTGGACTCCACCTGGTCTCATCGAGCTGTGCCCTCGCTGGTCCCGGACTCTGTCTGCCGTCTCTGGTTGGCACTTGTGCCCGGTCCCTTCCGGTATATATCCACCCTAGGACCCACGTTCCACATCCTGTATGGACATATTTGGACTATAACCTGTTGCCCTTCCGTGTCCCGGCTGCTGCGCATTTAGGCCTTCTGGGGTGATCGCCAGACAGCCCCTGGGGGAGTCCGGTGCGCGGTCCCGGGAATTCCCCTTTGCTCCGACACTGGCAGGTATATACCTTGTTTATGCTCTGTTCTGTGTACATATTATTGGTTGTATTTTATAAAACTTCTTTGCACCAAGAACCCGTCTCTGGTTCTCATTGCCCTAACGTGATCGAAATCCTCAGTTCATACAATAGTATTACAACTTGGCACCTGTCCACACTGCCAAAAGTACCAATACCAGGTTTAATAACCACAGTATCACTGCGCTTGATTGTGCAGCAAACTCGCCTGACCTAATCCCCATAGAGAATCTATGGGGTATTGTCAAGAGGAAACTAAGAGACACCAGACCCAACAATGCAGATGAGCTGAAGGCTGCTATCAAAGCAACTTGTGCTTCCATAACATCTCAGCAGTGCCACAGGCTGATCGCCTCCATGCCACGCCGCATTGATGCAGTAATTCATGCAAAAGGAGCACCGACCAAGTATTGAGGCATTTACTGTACAGACTTTTCAGTAGGCGCCAACATTTCTGAGTTTAAAATCATTTTTACAGTTGGTCTTATATAATATTCTAATTTTCTGAGATAATGACTTTTGGGTTTTCATTGGCTGTAAGCCATAATCATCAACATTAACAGAAATAAACACTTGAAACAGATCACTCTGTTTGTAATGACTCTATATAATATATGTGTTTCACTTTTTGTATTGAATTACAGAAATGAATTCACTTTCTGATGATATTCTAATTTAATGAGATGCACCTGTAGATCCCTGACACCAGCAGTACTCATGGTGCCCCACAGAAGGATACTACAATCACCATGTGTCACTGTAGGTATCAGGCATTTTATTTTGTACTTCTCACCATTCCAATACAATACAGTTTTGCAGGCAACAGTTCCAAAAACATTTATATTAGTCTCATCGTTCCAATGGTCCTCAAATGTTTCAGCAATTGCTCTGACATATTCTAGATGGACTTTTTTGTTCATTGCTTTAGGGGATATTTCCCAACACCCATGCATGCCATTCCTCTGCAGCGTACGCTGTATGGTGTCACGGGAAACACTCAGCTCAATTTGGCTTTCTACTTCTCTAGCTAACTGCAGTGAACTTACATGTCAATTTTCCTCAACCCTTCTCATCAGAAGACGTTTCTGTTTAGGTGCTAACTTCCACTGTTGGTCTGCCCGCGTCTGTGAGATTGTTGCAGTTCCATCTTTGTAAAATTTTGGTATCTCATTTGCTACAGTATTCTGATTGATAAGTAAAGCTTTGCTGATCTTCTTGTACCAAAGAAATTATTTCCTCTCCCAAGTCTTGTAACATTTCTCTTCCATGTGGTACCATTACTGACAGCATGAAATAGGAAGGGATTTTCTTTGTTAAATAATGTTAACTTAAAACTTACAGTCATATGAAAAAGTTTGGGCACCCCTATTAATGTTAACCTTTTTTCTTTATAACAATTTGGGTTCTTGCAACAGCTATTTCAGTTTCATATATCTAATAACTGATGGACTCAGCAATATTTCTGGATTGAAATGAGGTTTATTGTACTAACAGAAAATGTGCAATCCGCATTTAAACAAAATTTAACCGGTGCAAAAATATGGGCACCCTTATCAATTTCTTGATTGGAACACTCCTAACTACTTTTTACTGACTTACTAAAGCACTAAATTGGTTTTGTAACCTCATTGAGCTTTGAACTTCATAGGCAGGTGTATCCAATCATGAGAAAAGGTATTTAAGGTGGCCACTTGCAAGTAGTTCTCCTATTTGAATCTCCTATGAAGAGTGACATCATGGGCTCCTCAAAACAATTCTCAAATGATCTGAAAACAAAGATTACTCAACATAGTTGTTCAGGGGAAGGATACAAAAAGTTGTCTCCAAGATTTAAACTGTCAGTTTCCACTGTGAGGAACATAGTAAGGAAATGGACGAACACAGGTACAGTTCTTGTTAAGCCCAGAAGTGGCAGGCCAAGAAAAATATCAGAAAGGCAGAGAAGAAGAATGGTGAAAACAGTCAAGGACAATCCACAGACCACCTCCAAAGACCTGCAGCATCATCTTGCTGCAGATGGTGTCAATGTGCATCGGTCAACAATACAGCGCACGTTGCACAAGGAGAAGCTGTATGGGAGAGTGATGCAAAAGAAGCCGTTTCTGCAAGCACGCCACAAACAGAGTCGTCTGAGGTATGCAAAAGCACAATTGGACAAGCCAGTTACATTTTGGAAGAAGGTTCTGTGGACTGATGAAACAAAGATTGAATTGTTTGGTCATACAAAAAGACATTATGAATGGAGGCAAAAAAACACGGCATTCCGTAAAAAAGAAAAACACTTGCTACCCACAGTAAAATTTGGTGGAGGTTCCATCATGCTTTGGGGCTGTGTGGCCAATGCCGGCATCGGGAATCTTCTTAAAGTTGAGGGTCGCATGCATTCAACTCAGTATCAGCAGATTCTTGACAATAATGTGCAAGAATCAGTGACGAAGTTGAAGTTACGCAGGGGATGGATATTTCAGCAAGACAATGATTCAAAACACCGCTCCAAATCTACTAAGGCATTCATGCAGAGGAACAATTACAATGCTCTGGAATGGCCATCCCAGTCACCAGACCTGAATATCATTGAAAATCTGTGGGATGATTTGAAGTGTGCTGTCCATGCTCGGCGACCATCAAACTTAACCCCTTAAGGACGAAGCCAGTTTTGTACTTGATGACCAGGCCATTTTTTGCAATTCTGACCAGTGTCACTTTATGAGGTCATAACTCTGGAACGCTTCAACGGATCCCGGTGATTCTGACATTGTTTTTTCGTGACATATTGTACTTCATGATAGTTATAAATTTAGAACGATATTTTTTGCTTTTATTTGTGAAAAAATCGGAAATTTGATGAAAATTTTGAAAATTTTGCAATTTTCAAACTTTTAATTTTTATGCCCTTAACCCAGAGAGTTATGTCACACAAAACAGTTAATAAATAACATTTCCCACATGTCTACTTTACATTAGCGCAATTTCTGAAACAAAATGTTTTGGGGTTAGGAAGTTAGAAGGGGTCAAAGTTCATCAGCAATTTCCCATTTTTTCAACAAAATTCACAAAACCATTTTTTTAGGGACCACATCACATTTGAAGTGACTTTGAGAGGCCTAAGTGACAGAAAATACCTAAAAGTGACACCATTCTCAAAACAGCACGCCTCAAAGTACTCAAAACCACATCCAAGAAGTTTATTAACCCTTCAGGTGCTTCACAGGAACTAAAGCAAAGTGGAATGAAAAAAAGCAAAAAATAAAATTTTACCTAAAATGTTGCTCTACCCCAAATTTATTCACTTTTAGAAGAAATAACACAACAAAATGAACCCCAAAACTTGTTACCCACTTTCTTATGAACGCGCCAATACCCCACATGTGGTCAGAAACCTTTGTTTGGACAAATGGGAGGGCTCGGAACAGAAGGAGCAATATTTGAATTTTGGAAAGCAAATTTGGCTGAAATAGATTGCGGGCACCATGTTGCATTTACATGTCCACCAAGGTACCTAAACAGCAGAAACCCCTTACAAGTGACACCATTTTGGAAACTAGACCCCTTAAGGCTTCTATCTAGGGGTATAGTGAGAATTTTGGATCCACAGGTACTTCACAGATTTTGATAACGTTACGTTGTCACATTGAAAATTTTCATTTTTTTCTCAAAAATGTTGCTTTAGCATCAATTTTTTCACTTTTTCAAGAGGTAATTCCAAAAATGTGACCCCAATGTTTGTTACCCACTTTTTTATGAGCGCGGTGATACCTCACTTGTGGTCTGAAACCTTTGTTTGGAGAAATGGGAGGGCTTGGAACGGAAGGAGCAATATTTGAATTTTGGAAAGGAAATTTGGCTGAAAAAGATTGCGGGCACCATGTCGCATTTGGAGGACCCCTAAGGTACGTAAACAGCAAAAAAAACACCACAAGTGACCCCATATTGGAAACTAGGCCCCTCAAGGAATTTATCTTGATGTTTGGTGAGTACCCTGAACCTCCAGGTGCTTTACAGAAGTTTATAACGTTGAGCCATGAAAATAAAAAAATAACATTTTACCACAAAATTGTTACTTCAACCAGGTAGCTTTTTTTTTCACAAGGGTAACAGGAAAAAAATCACCATGAAATTTATTGCGCAATTTCTCCTGAGTTTGTTGATATCTTATATGTGGTGCAAATCAACTGTTTGGGCACACTACAGGGCTCAGAAGAGAAGGAGTGCAATTTGACTGCAAAATTGGCTGGAATCAATAGCGGACGCCATGTTGCATTAGGAGAACCCCTGAGGTGCCTAAGCAGTGGAGGTCCCCCACAAGTGACCCCATTCTGGAAATAAGACCCCTCAAGGCTTTAATCTAGGTGTATATTGAGCATTTTGAATCCACGAATACTTCACAGAATTTGATAAGCTTAGGTTGCCATATTGAAATTTTCATTTTTTTCACAAAAATGTTGATTTAGCGACACATTTTTCACTTTTTCAAGAGGCAACAACAAAACGTGTGCCCCACAGGTTGTTATCTAATTTCTTGTGAGCGCAGGGATACCACACATGTGGCCAAAAACCTTTGTTTGGATAAATGGGAGGGCTTGGAATGGAAGGAGCACCATTTGAATTTTGGAAAAGTTGAAGTAAATTGCGCGCACCATGTCACATTAGCAGGGCCCCTTGGGCACCTATACATCAGAAACCCCCCACAAGTGACCTCATTTTGGAAACTGGACCCCTCAAGGATTTTATTCAGGAGTATAGTAAACATTTTGAATCCACAGGTACTTCACAAAACTGTTGCTGTAGCAAAAAATTTCTCACTGTTAAGGGGGCTTTACACGCTGCGACATCGCTAATGCGGAGTCGTTAGGGTCACGGAATTGGTGACGCACATCCGGCCGCATTAGCGATGTTGCTGCGTGTGACACCGATGAGCGATTTTGCATCGTTGCAAAAACGTGCAAAATCGCTCATCGGTGACATGGGGGTCCATTCTCGATTATCGTTACTGCAGCAGTAACGATGTAGTTCGTCGCTCCTGCGGCAGCACACATCGCTATGTGTGACGCCGCAGGAACGAGGAAGCTCCCCTTACCTGCCTCCCGGCCGCTATGAGGAAGGAAGGAGGTGGGCGGGATGTTCCGGCCACTCATCTCCGCCCCTCCGCTTCTATTGGGCGGCCGCTCAGTGACGTCACTGACGCCACACGGACCGCCCCCTTAGAAAGGAGGCGGTTTGCCGGTCACAGCGACGTCGCCGGGCAGGTAAGTATGTGTGACGCATCTGCGCGATGTTGTGCGGCACGGGCAGCGATTGCCCGTGTCGCACAACAGATGGGGGCGGGTACCCATGCTAGCGATATCGGGACCGATATCGCAGCGTGTAAAGTAGCCTTTAGGCTATGTGGCCATGATCCAGCGACACGGCGTCTAGTACCCAGTGTCAGCCTCCTGCAGAAATGTGAGTGTTGTCCACGGGAGAACGCAGCTGCCCATGCCCACGATTTGGGTTCAGGCTGCTGTGGACTTTAGTTCTATTCTACCTGCAAAGAACACTCATCTCCGCAGCATAAATTGACATCCTGAGGCTCAGGAAGCTGCGCCACAGGTCGATTTATGCTGCGGAGAAAAGAAACACAGTGGGCACGGGATTTCTAAAAATCCTGCCACTGTGCTTCTACTGCACAACGCAGCGTTATGGACGCAGGGAAAACACTCTGCGCCCAAAACGTTGCAAACCCTGATTGTGGGCACACAGCGTAAAATGCTACAATGGATGAATGGATAGATGTCAAACATACATAACGTCCCACCCCCCTGCATATTCTAAGCTGGCGCCCTTTAGTGCCTTTCATGTGACACTAAAGGATGCCTAGCCTTGTATTTAGCCCAAAAAAAAAAAAAAGAATTAAAATAAATGACGTGGAGTCCCCCCTATTTTTGATAGCCAGCTAGGGTAAAGCAGACAGCTGTAGCCTGCAAACCACAGCTGACAGCTTCATCTTGTCTGGTGATCAATTTGGAGGGCTCCCCAAGCTGTTTTTTTTTTTTAATTATTTATAAATAAATAATTAAAAAAAAAAAACAAACGTGGGGTCCCCCCAAATTAGATCACCAGCCAAGGTGAAGCTGACAGCTGGGGTCTGGTATTCTCAGGATGGGAAGAGCCACGGTTATTGGACTCTTCCCAGCCTAAAAATAGCAGGCCGCAGCCGCCCCAGAAGTGGCGCATCCATTAGATGCGCCAATTCTGGCGCTTCGCCCCAGCTCATCCCGCGCCCTGGTGCGTTGGCTAACGGGGTAATGAATGGGGTTGATACCAGGTGTGTAATGTCACCTGGCATCAAGCCCAGCAATTAGTTATGTCACGGCGTCTATCAGATACCCGACATAACTAATTGACAGTAATAAAAAAAAAATTGACAACAAAAAAAAATTTATTTGAAAAAACACTCCCCCAAACATTCCCTGATTGACCAATTTATTGAAAAGAAAAAAAAAAATCCACAATAATCCATTTGGATGTCCCACGTGCCTCTGGACCTTCTAGAATATGGGGGACACGTTCAGGGAACGTATCCCCCATTTTCTAGGAGGGCAGACCCTCCATTTGAGGAGAGTGGGTGCAAAGAATCTGCACCCACCCTCCCTGGGTCACAGCTGCAGAGTGCGAGCAGCCAGCGTCCTGAACACAGGAAGCTGACAGCTGCGCTCTGCTCATGTGACCGGAGTCTGCAGAGAAGGAGCCGGAGGAGGGGGCCGCGGGGGATCAGAGCTGCGACAGGTATGTATGACATCGGGGGACACCGGGGAACACCAGGGGGGGGTAGGGGGGATCCCGGCAGGGCCTGGGGAGCAGGTTTCTGTCGTATGTGTTATGGCACATACGACAGAAACCATAGGAACAGTGGAAATGCGGCCGGCGCGCTGCTGTGCTCGCCGGTGCGCGCGGCCATCTTGGATTTTCGGGAGGGGGTTGGGGGTCGGGGGGGGCACTTTGGGGACACCGGGGGACCGGAGGGAACCGGGGAAAAGATTTATCTCCCATCTGGCATGTTTGATCATGCCAGATGGGAGATAAATCATTTTTTACCGGCGCGGTCATTTACTATAACTTGATGATCGGTATACGGTGTATACCGGTCATCAGGTGAGCGGGGACCGGAAAAACCGGCCCGAATCATGATCTCCAGGGTCTCAGCTACCCCCGGCAGCTGAGACCCCGGAAATTTTCTGACTCTGGGGGGCGCTAGACCCTTTTTTCCGACCGCCGTTAAAAAGCGGCGGATCGGAAAAAGTACCCTTATTTACCGCCGTTAAAAGGCGTATCGGCGGTCGTAAAGGGGTTAACTGAACTGGAATTGTTTTGTAAACAGGAATGGTCAAATCTACCTTCATCCAGGATCCAGGAACTCATTAAAAGCTACAGGAAGTGACTAGAGGCTGTTATTTTTTCAAAAGGAGGATCTACAAAATATTAATGTCACTTTTATGTTGAGGTGCCCATACTTTTGCACCGGTCAAATTTTGTTTAAATGCGGATTGCACATTTTCTGTTAGTACAATAAACCTCATTTCAATCCAGAAATATTACGGCGTCCATCAGTTATTAGATATATGAAACTGAAATAGCTGTTGCAAAAACCCAAATTGTTATAAAGAAAAAAGGTTAACATTAATAGGGGTGCCCAAACTTTTTCATATGACTGTATCTGTGGTTGAAATATTGTTAGTTAGACTTTTGAAGTCTAAACATTAACTTTGCTACTAAGCCTTCAATCGGGGTATACTTATTTGTGCAACATGAACTTGAATGAATTTGGTCAGAAAATTACTTTTTGGGTGTAAAAAAAAAAAATTCCTCTCTGCAATCAATGTCCCACATTTGTGGGAGTATTTGATAATATGTTGTCCCATAGAAAATGATGATTTTGAAAGGAAGCTAAAAGATTTTTCGACAAATCTGTAGAGGTGTACGAATTTATCCTGAGCACTGCATATATTTTATATCTACAATTTTCAGTCATGAAAATAAAGAAAACTCTTTGAATGAGAAGGTGTGTCCAAACTTTTGGTCGGTACTGTGCATGTGTGTGTGTGTGTGTATATATATATATATTAGTTTGGAAAGTTTAGACACACCTTCTCATTCAAAGAGTTTTCTTTATTTTCATGACTCTGAAAACTGTAGATTCACATTGAAGGCATCAAAACGATGAATTAACACATGTGGAATGAAATACTTTACAAAAAAGTGTAAAACAGCTGAAAATATATCTTATATTCTAGGTTCTTCAAAGTGGCCACCTTTTGCTTTGATTACTGCTTTGCACACTCTTTTCATTTTCTTGATGAGCTTCAAGAGGTAGTCACCGGAAATGGTTTTCACTTTACAGGTGTGCCCTGTCAGGTTTAATAAGTGGGATTTCTTGCCTTATAAATGGGGTTGGGACCATCATTTGTGTTGTGCAGAAGTCTGGTGGATACACAGCTGATAGTCCTACTGAATAGACTTAGAATTTGTATTATGGCAAGAAAAAAGGAGCTAAGTAAAGAAAAACGAGTGGCCATCATTACTTTAAGAAATGAAGGTCAATCAATCAGTCAGTCCGAAAAATTGGGAAAACCTTGGAAGTGTCCCCAAGTGCAGTGGCAAAAACCATCAAACGCTACAAAGAAACTGGTTACCATGAGGACCGCCCCAGGAAAGGAAGACCAAGAGTCACTTCTGCTGCGGAGGATAAGTTTATCTGAGTAACCAGCCTCAGAAATTGCAGGTTAACAGCAGCTCAGATTAGAGACCAGGTCAATGCCACACAGAGTTCTTGCAGCAGACACATCTCTAGAACAACTGTTAAGAGGAGACTTTGTGCAGCAGGCCTTCACGGAAAAATAGCTGCTAGGAAAACACTGCTAAGGACAGGCAACAAGCAAAGAGACTTGTTTGGGCTAAAGAACACAAGGAATGGACATTAGACCAGTGGAAATCTGTGCTTTGGTCTGATGAGTCTAGATTTGAGATCTTTGGATCCAACCACTGTGTCTTTGTGCAACGCAGAAAAGGTGAACGGATGGACTCTACATGCCTGGTTTCCACCGTGAAGCATGGAGGAGGTGTGATGGTGTGACGGTGCTTTTCTGGTGACACTGTTGGGGATTTATTCAAAACTGAAGGCATACTGAACCAGCATGGCTACCACAGCATCTTGCAATGGCATGTTATTCCATCCGGTTTGCGTTTAGTTGGACCATCATTTATTTTTCAACAGGACAATGACCCCAAACACACCTCCAGGCTGTGTAAGGGCTATCTGACTAAGAAGGAGAGTGATGGGGTGCTACGCCAGATGACCTGGCCACCACAGTCACCAGACCTGAACCCAGTCGACATGGTTTGTGGTGAACTGGACCGCAGAGTGAAGGCAAAAGGGCCAATAAGTGTTAAGCATCTCTGGGAACTCCTTCAAGACTGTTGGAAGACCATTTCCGGTGACTACCTCTTGAAGCTCATCAAGAAAATGCCAAGAGTGTGCAAAGCAGTAATCAAAGCAAAAGGTGGCTACTTTGAAGGACCTAGAATATAAGACATATTTTCAGTTGCTTCACACTTTTTTGTTAAATATTTCATTCCACATGTGTTAATTCATAGTTCTGATGCCTTCCATGTGAATCTACAATTTTCAGAATCATGAAAATAAAGAAAACTCTTTGAATGAGAAGGTGTGTTTAAATTTTTGGTCTGTACTGTACATACAGACATACATGTATGCCCTCCATACACTTACTTTCCTGTGGGCGATACTTCTTTGGCAGTCCCCTTTATTCTTTAATAGTTGCTGGCTTGTAGTTTCTCGTTCTTCTTCTAGACGACTCTCCTTCTCCAGCTGCTGGAACTCCAGATCTTCAAACAGTTTCATCTGCGTCTCAAGGTGCTCAGATTCCTAAATAAAGAAATATAATTAGCTGATATTATTCAAATATTGTTTACTACTGAAAATGCACTAGATTACTAGCAACAGAAGCATCAAAGAATGCAGGAGTGGCGTACAATGAAAGATGCGTAATAGTAAATTATATGGAAAAGATCATAAGCTCACAGGACACCAGCTATACAATACACCTCCGCATTCATGCAAATGCACAGCAGACAACTAAAGACAAAAGAAAATATGGACAAAGCACAAGCTGCATGCTTATTGCCAAGTAAAAGAAGGATACAGCTTTAGGCAAACACTAAAGAATATAGAAATACTACAGATATTTTTGCATGCAAGAATCGCAGCACAAGTGTAGAGATTAATTTTTCCATCTTCTCCATTGCCTCTCTGCGTATATCGGACTGTAATAGTGACATCTGAGTGCAGTCCAATATATGGGTGCGCCTAATCCAAGACACGTTGCCAATCACAGCATGCTGTGATTTTTGGTCAGGCCAAACTGACATGAGAAAAAAAAATTGCAAATCTACTCTGCCTCGTTGACCAAAAATGCATCACGACTTAGACCAATGTTGAAGCGTTTTGGGTTTTTTTGCTAGCAGATTCAGGTTTGGTGCAGAAATTTCCGCAAACAAATACTCAACATGCGCACATAGCCTAATCCAGTAATAGAGCATTGAGTTCAATGAGTTGACCTGAAGTAAGTTTACTGAGCTCAACTGAGGTCACAACAGCTGTGACCTCAGGTGAACCTATTAACATCACCACTCTCACAGCTGCGGCTCCGTCAGAGTGTCCCACAGGCTGCAGTGATGGGTCATGTTTTCTAATGTGACCGCGAACTGCAACCTCAGGATGTAGCGGAGCCGGGATTGTCGTGAGATGTCGTGGTGAGGATTACGTTGCATCTCCAAGGGTGTTTTGAGGGTGAATAAATTGGAAAAAGAGGGTGGTTGGTTTTTTTAATACAGGATTTTTCTCTGTTTTGTGTTTATTTCTTTTTACTTACACGCTTATTAATGGGGGGATCTCATAGACCCTTACCCATTACTAATCCAGGGCTTTGTGGCAGGTGATATTTTGAAAAAAATCCCAGCTGTCATTAAACTCTTGTCTAATGGATGCGCCAAATTGTAGGGTGGCTTTGGGCTGCTAATTTTAGGCTGAGGAGGGCCAAAAGCCATGGGCTTCCCAAGTCTGAGGATACCAGCCCCCAGCTGTCTGCTTTATCTTGGCTGGGTATCAAAATTTAGGGGGACCCCACACAGTAATCTTTTTATTGGAAAAAAAAAATGGGGTCCCTCATATTTTAATACGCAGCCAAGATAAAACACAAAGCTGCAGCCTCCAGCTGTTTGCTTTATCTGTGTTCAGTATCTAAATATGGGGGACCACACATCAGTTTTTCCAATTATTTATTGATTTTTACATTCCACTTTGGGGACCCTCACAGCTAGTGAGAGGGCAACCAATCACAGATGCCTTCAAAGAGGGTGGGGGTGCAAGTCTGACTGCAAACAACTCACAGACGCTATCACAGATGGGAATATTCATAAGGTTTAGGAGTGGACCCGGAAATAGTATGACAGCTGCACGGTAATTTGGTAAGTATAATTGTCCTACTTTAATCCCTATTTTGCTTCCTTTTGCAGCCTCTTAGCCCTTTATCTGGGGGAGCCGAACCAGAACAGTAACAAAGACTTCCCAGTTCAGGTTCGCCCATCACTATGACTAAACAGAAAGAATCTGCTTTACTATCCATAACAATCAATCGCAGCACAGCTTTCACTTCTTATACTGCTGAGGTAAAATGAAAGCTAAGCTATAATTGGATGCTATGGACGCCAGCGCACTCTTTGGAAGTTGGGTTAAGGAAATCTTCTCTGCCCACAACAAACACCGCAAGAACAGTGGCTGTCTTCAGTTGCTGCGTTGAGCTGACAGGAGCGGCGGTGTCTTCTGCAGCGCCTGTCACCTCCATGTAGCAGAGCTGGATGTGATGCTGGACCTCCGTGGATTACGCCGGACATGGAGGGCTTTTTCAGGCTGAATAAAGTGGTGAATGAGGGTATTTGTTAGTGGTTTTTATTGCAAATAAAGGATTTTTTCGGGTGTGTGTGTTTGTTTATTTACTGTAACTTACAGATTAATCATGGAAGGTATCTCGGGGAGATGCCTGACATGATTAATCTAGGATTTAGTGGCAGCTATGGGCTGCTGCCATTAACTCCTTATTACCCCGATTGCCAACGCACCAGGGCAAATCGGGAAGGGCCGGGTACAGTCCCAGAGCTGTCGCATATAATGTTTGCGGCAATTCTGGGCGGCTGCTGGCTGATATTGTTAGGCTGGGGGCCTCCCCATAACGTGGGGCTCCCCATCCTGAGAATACCAGCCTGCAGCCGTATGGCTTTATCTGGCTGGTATTAAAATTGGGGGGGAACGCACGCCGTTTTTTTAATTAACTTATTTATTTATTTCTCTGCTCCATAGTGACACGCCCACCGGCGGCTGTGATTGGTTGCAGTTAGACAGCTGTCACCCAGCGTGTGGGCGTGTCTCACTTCAACCAATCATATTTGCCAGTGGGCGGGGAAAGCAGGGAATACGAGATTATTTAATGAGCGGCCGGCATTTTCAAAATAGTAAAAGCCGCCGAAGCTTTTAGAACAGCAGTGCAGCGCTGCGCCGGAGATCGGGGAACGGTAAGTATGAGAGAGGGGGGGAACTGACCGACAGACAGCGAGAGGGACAGATAAGACAGAGAGACTGACCGACAGACATAGAGAGAGACCGACCGACCGACCGACGGACTGAGGGAGAGAACGACACAGAAAAAAAAAAAAAAAAAAAGACCGACATCACATGAAAAAAGCACAAAACGTACACGGAGCATACAGAGATGCGTCCGTGTCACTTAGGCGTGCGCACAGGCCCATTGAGTTTCATTGGGTCCGTGTGTGCGTGTTCCGTGTTGAAAACGGACATGCTTCCGTGCAAAACGGAGACACAAACGTAGCACGCACACAGACACATGGACCTTAATGAAAAACGCACGTGTCCTCAAACATTAAATAACATTGGTGCACGTTTGTCCGTGTCTCCGGTATATACGGAAATGGACCAAACTCGCACATGTTTGACGGATGTGTGTTGCAGGCCTTACATAGTGCAGAGTCTGCTGGGTTCAATCGCATATTGCTGTTTTATCACCTGTGCGGTTATCACTTATATATGTGAATATTTATTATTTGTGCAGGTCTTCTATGTATTACTGCATGTGTAGGCTTTCCACTCTAATAGCATTACCCTTACCGTGACAAGGGATTGTTGATATTCATTTTTTTTTCTATTGAAGTTATACAATTGTGGGTGCCTGGTTATGGCAGTGTGTTTCATGTTTTAATTGTTTTTATATTGCACAAGTGTACTTTAAATAAAGGTTTTGTCATTTATATATATAGGTTGTGCTGTCATTTGCAATGTCTTTATCTTCTCGATAAAAAAAAAAAAATAGCCGTCACTGAGCTATAGATCCCAAAAAACGAAAACGCGACGGTTTTCGGAAAATGGAGCAAAAAGTGCGCCACTTTTTTTTAACAAATGTCTGAATTTTTTTTAACCTCTTAGATAACAGTAAACCTATACATATTTGGTGTCTGTACCGACCTGAGGCATCACACCGACACATCAGTTTTACCATATAGTGAACACTGAGAATAAAATATCCCAAAAACCATCATGCAATCGGAGCTTTTTTTTGCAATTTTTCCGCACTTGGAATTTTTGTGCCGTTTTCCAGTACACTAAATAGTAAAACTTATGGTTTCATTTAAAAGTACAACTTGTCCCGCAAAAAATAAGCCCTCATATGGCAAGATTGATGGAAAAATAAAAAAAAAAAAGTTACGGCTATCTGAAAAAGGGGAACAGAAAACAAAAACAGAAAATCGCCCAGGGTAATGAAAACAAAAATCTTTGGAAACGTGTAAAAAAAAATAAAAAACAAAAAAGTTGTGGCTTGTGTCGCCATTTTCTGAGACCCATAACACTTTCATTTTTCAGGATCTGGGGCTGTGTGAGGGCTTCGTTTTTGCCCCCTGAGCTACTTTTTACGGATACCATTTTGAGTTAGATATAAAGTTTTGATCACCTAGCATTGTATTTTACCTTAATGCTGCAGTTGGCAAAAAAAACAAAAACAAAAAACAAAACACGTCATTTTGTGGTTTCAATTTTTCTCTCTATGTTGTTTACTGATCTGATTAATTTATTTTAGATTTTCAGAATATTGGATTTTTAAGAAAGCAGCGATACCAAATATGTGTATATTTCATGATGTTATTTTTAATGGGTTAAAAGGGAGTTGATTTGAACTTTTTTTTTTCATACATTTAAACTTTTTTTTTTTTTTACTTGCTACTGCATTTCTTAAGGCCCCTTTACATGCAATGATGGATCTAACAATATATCGCCGGGGTCACGGATTCCGTGACGCACATCCGGCATCGTTAGCAACATTGTTGCGTGTGACAGCAAGGAACGACCGTTAACGATGGAAAATACTCATCTTATTATCCATCGTTGACACGTCGTTCCTTTTGAAATAATCGTTGATTTTTGAGCACACAGGTTGTTCATCGTTCCCGAGGCAGCACACATCGCTACGTGTGACACCTCGGGAACGACGAACACAGCTTACCTGCAGCCGCCGGCAATGAGGAAGGAAGGAGGTGGGTGGCATGTTATGGCCGCTCATCTCCGCCTCTCCACTTCTATTGGGCGCTTGCTTAGTGACGTCGCTGTGATGCTGCATGAACCGCCCCCTTAGAAAGGAGGCGGTTCGCCGGCCACAGCGACGTCGCTAGACAGGTAAGTAAGTGTGACGGATCCAAACGATTTTGTGCGCCACTGGCAACGATTTGCCTCTGACGCACAAACGACGGGGGCGAGTGCTTTTACCAGCGACATCGCTAGCGATATCGCTGCGGGAAACACCCCCTTTAGTCTCCTCAGGACGGCCTCAGCACTGCTCTGTATAGCGAAAAAAACCATTTCCTATGAACAGTTAAATGCCGGCTTTCATAGAAGTATCATAATGACAAGTACGGGGGGTCTTCAGCTGACCGTCAGCTGTCATGGCAACCCATTGGCGCTCTGCGATCACATCATAGGCCAATGTGCATGTGGAATGACAAATCCCCCTTACACTGGCATGTGTTAAATGCCTCTGCCAGAGATTGACAACTGCATATAACAGGTTAACAACTGCGAGCCGATTTCCACTCCACCCGTGGCTGTTAAAGGTTAATGATGATCATACGCTGGGAAAGATATGGGCTCAGTGTGCGAGCCTGCATCAAATTCAGGGAGCAGACATGTGACGTGATCATGTCAACCCCTGATAGAATTAGTATAAGTATTATACAAACTAATCACCTTGTATCTTGCAGGACCTGTGTGATGCCATACCCATGTGACCTGGTATCCAGCTTTGTTGGCTGAGGCCCCGCCCCTTCTGGTCACATGGGTATGACCTCACACAGGTTCTGCAAGTCAAAAATTAAATCGATTGTATAATACCTATGCTAATTTTAACAGGAGAAGGGGATAACTATAAATTCCTCCCAGGTATTATCTGATCCTCAGCTGCTGTCACTCAACAAGCAGCTAATTTTATAAACTTTACTTTTTTGGATTTCAAAACCTAAACATCCGAGCTCAGCACTACAGGTATGTATAGAATCAGCCTGATAGTGCCAGTATAGCACTGGATTTAGGTTATTATAGGAAAATACTGGTGATCGGTTCCCTTTAATATTATTGGCCTGAAACGTCAAACTGGCCTATCCCTAGAGCTCCTATTTGTACTGTGCACTATATGACAGTATATTACAGGGTGCCAGGGCTGACAGACTTAGGTTTTATTGTAAGATGTAAAAAAAGGAACAAATAAGTTCTTATCTTCATAACATTGTCACACAGTGTGTAGCAGGGTTGTGACATGAAGACTATCTTTTGGGCTCAGCTCTGACATACAGGCGTATTCTGCACCAAACATGGCAGGGGCAGAGATCATGAGGAATGATGAGAATTGCCCAATAAGGTACTAACACTACAACAAATTATCACACATTTTCAAGATACATTGGATCATAAAATATTAGTGTTTTTTGTTAATAGAAATGTGTTTAGAGAAAGGTTCATACATGCAACCATGATAGAAAACCTGCCTGTTGATAAAGCTGCAAAATAGGGTGGTCACAGAGGGGTTCACTGCCGCAGGCATCACCGCTCCGTATGGATATATACAGATCCCCCCCAATGGTGACAACATAACTGGGCCATTGGGGGTCCGGCTATCCAGACCACCCCCACAGTAGAAATAGAGGTAGAAGTGGGGGTGGCCCCCTACTCAGCTCTGCCTCATCCTTTTTGGCTGCACTCCTATATTATAGTCTATGGAAAAGTTTAGTCGCTCAACAAGCTCATATTAATATTCCATTTAGTAACTAGTTGGAAGCCTCCATCATGGGCAGTGCTTGGTATAACTGCTCCAGCCACACCTCACACAGACAGAAACAAGGGTGTGAATTAAACAGACTTCAGCCCCAATTCATCAGAATGGTGTTCTGTCCTGGCATGAAAGAGCCTCTTCAGAAGGGAAGAGGACAGAAAAACTGGTGTCACCTATTGGGGGTAACAATTCAAAAAGTCAATATCAACTTTTAACGAGCCCTGCCACATCACTTAGGAGAAGACACCAAACCAGACACTGCATGTGCAGAGCAGCTCTGAAGTGGATGGGTGAGAGGCCTCTGTTGGGGGCGTAAGGGGAACGTATCTCCTTGTGGAGAGTTCCAAGGGGGCGTCAGGAGACTTATAGGCCATGCAATGCTTCTCTGGGAATTTATACATAACTAGCTGCTTCAGAGAGGTAGAGGACTGGAGTGATGCATATCTTTTAGCTGCTCTGTACCGACACATGAAATGTTCTCCATGTTCTCCTTGGTAGCACTTTGTAGCACTAGGCTCCTGGCTTCAAATCTGACTAATGACAACATCAACAAGGAGTTTGTATGTTCTCCTCGTGTTTGTGTGGATTTCTCCACCTTCCTACCACACTCGAAACCCACAGGGAAAGTAGATTGTGAGCCCCAATGGGGAGAGTGTTGTTGAGGTCTGTAAAACGCTACAGAATTTGATGGCGCTGTACAAGAAAAAACATAAATAAATAATCACTAGAGGACTTGTAAACTTGCTGCCAGGTAATCCAACCCCCACTGGAATCAGGGTCTCCTTCTCTACATTATGCTGCTTTCAGATGCCATAGCAAAAACCTGTTGACAGATTCCCTTTAAATGACAACATTTTGGTTACCAGCAGCCACCACTGTTAACCCCATAGCATCTTACTCCATTGCTCCCTCTAGTGGTGGCTGCAGACAGTAAGAATGTTTTAAATTTACATTTCGAAAGTGGATTTGGAGCTGCGCATTAAAAAAAGCAAAAGAATTCTGATTGTTAACAAGATACATTAACAAAATGATCAAAACAGAATATAAGACCTAAAAGTAACAAGGGGTTTAAAGGAGAAAATGCACTTTAAAAGTCTTTTAGATTTTCAGGAAAGTGGACCCCAAATACTCTAACATGAACAAGCCCAGCAGGTAGTTCCCCTCCCTGGAGCCAGTGCTGGCTCCCCGCTGCTGCTCCTATTGGTGTTTTGGTTGCAGTGATGATGTCACATCGATAGCTCTCATTGCCAGACACTGAGCTCAATGGCAGTCACCTACCTCCACATAGCTGATGAACTCAGTGATTGGCTGCAGCGGTGATGTGTGCATGCGATGTGATGTCACCGATGCATCTACAACCATGAACCCAAGCTGCAGTGGGGAGTTGGTGCAAGGTCCAGAGAGGGGGGTACCTCCTGCTGTGTATGTTATTTTAGGTATTTTTAAGTGTTTCGGTTCCACTTGCCTGCAAGTGGAAAAGCCCTTAAAAGTTCTAAAGTTCTCCTCAGGCTGTCATTTATATCATGCTCCATTGCCTTGAAATGCAGAGGTAGCGTGTGCACTGCTATATTCTAACCGGTAAAAAAGGCCCAACAGTGGGTTATATTCATTATCGGATTTGACTCGTTTATGTAAGTCATGGAGTTACTAACAACTAGTTGCATCTTTAAGACGATAATATTTCCCTAAAATGATGAATTTACAATGAATGAATGAATAAGGGTTGGAAGAATGGAAATATAGAAACACAGTAAAAGAGGTGCAGTAGGTAGCGCTCTATAATAAATAAGCCAGAAAATCACAAGACACACACAGATATTAGTCAGTGAGGAGGATGATCCTGAGCAAGCTCTCGAGGAGGTAAGAGCACGACACAAACCTGTCACATAGTAACTAAACACAAAAAGAGCTTCAGAAATGTAAAAGTAGCGCCAGAAAGGGTCCACTGCTGGCAGACTGACCCGCGTGAGCTGGCACTGCACTTGCTCCCTTAGCGCTTCGGGGCAATTATGGAGTTGTCTCTGGAGGTCATGGTGAGAAAGCTGAACACTCTGCATTTCCATCCTTTGCTGCTCCAGCTTCTCCCGCACCTTAATCCCGTGGGTTATCCAAAAGACAAAAATGGGGAACAGGACACTGCACTGTAACCTCAGCCATGCACAGCCATAAGATGTAGGACTTAATAAAGGGGTTCAGAGGGACAGATAAAACTAGAGAATGAAAGGGCGAAATTTCAGGAATATGAAGAGAAGAAGAAATAATATATAAAGTAGGAAGAGTGGATGACAGGGCCTCTCGGGTACTCACTGCCAGAGGACACTGCAACAGCTCTCTGTAATGGAGTAGACATCTGCGCCCCGTCTAAAGGAGTGCGCACTGATGCCAACACAACCCCTGACACACACAGCTCTGCTGTGCATCAGCACGGCCAGCGCCAGATCACAGGCAGGAGCAAGTCCCAACCCCCGGCACAAAACAGACTGGGGTCTATTCACACTAAGATGTGTAACATTGAGAATTTCCCAGCTATTCCCATTCGGTTATACAATATTGACAGTGTCAGATTTACTTACCTACAGCAACTACAGCATGCAAAGTGAAAAGGGATATTAGTAGAATTAATCGGGGTTAATAACAGATGACATTGTAAATACATACTCCGACATATATACAGTATACAGAGGTTGGAGGGCACAGACTACACCATACCCCTACATCCTCATCCGCTGGAGACATTAGCACATTTCAGACACTTATTTCTCTGCATATTTCACTTTGATATGTGCTTCCCTCAATTCAGAACAAAGTCACTAGAGAAATAATACGCGAGTCCTAGATAAAGGAGTAAACCATCAGATGGAAGACAGGAAAAATGAAGCATCGCAGAAAGAGAGAAAAATGGCGTCACCACATACGGAGTACAGGTGCGACCACCGGAGGAGACACGTCATGTACGCCAGGTACTCTCCAATGGCATTATGCAGCCAAACGACTGGTTCTCCCCTGGTATCGTTCTTATAAGGCCAGTAAGAAATCATGGTAAGTGCACGCAGTGTCTGTATACAGTATATGCTGGGAGCTTTTCCCGACGTATACTGCTTATTCCCAATGGCTGTCATTAAGCAGACCACCAGAGGCCAAGTGCGACTACAGATGACATGTTTGTTAACTGGAAAGTGTAGCAGACTGCATTTTCCTATACAGAGGGCCAGCAAAATATAGAATAAAAGATGTAAACATTTTTTACAATGTGTCCCCATGGAGGACCGATGTCTGGGCATCCCTCCTGACTGTGCCAGCTGTTTGCCGTAAGTGCCCATTAGTGGCCTTCAATGCAGTGTGCCCATAACCCAAGTCACATTAGCTGCCACTTATCTCAGTAAGTTTCATGCTGGCAATCAATGCCATTATAATAAAGGGGAGGGGGGCGCAGGTCCAAGCTCAGGGTCACGTGTGTGTTTCCCTGACTGCAGCCCCCGCAGATATTATATTGGTAACTGATATTACCAGAAGCTCAGAGTCTTCCAAAAGTACACTTATTAACTAATGACCGGCACACAAAGTACTGTATATTCTACATATAGCCATTTACAATGGGCGTATATATGTATTAACTGGAAGAGATGGGACCTAAGCCTTCATTGGCAGAATTCCACAATGTCAGTCGCAGCCATCTTGTAAGAGGTATAGCGGTGTCCCAAGTAGGGGAATGAAGGCTGGAGTGTGTTGGCTTTTGATATACCTATCCTTTTGTTCTTACTGGATATCAGCTGCCAACAGAGAACACATGCATGCGCGGCCCCAGATGTTTGGAGAGGGATGCGGGATGGTGATGACCATCTACCTGAGGATGACGGGTATCTGAAGTGTGCAACCACCCTACGATTTCCCGCCTTCTTAGACATTGGCTCCACTCCACTCGTAGAACCTGATGAATATGTAACTAAATACCTAATATATTGGCTTATTTATTCTCTGGGCTGCCTAATACCTGCACTATGTGAGGAAACACAAGAGGAGTTCAATACGCAAAGTATAGTCTTGATTGCCTTGTCTATTCTTGTACAACCAGCCATTGGCGGTGTGCAGTGGCACGGCACTAGGTCTAAGTGGCAAATGCTGACAAGTCTTCTCCATGGCAGTAGGGATGGGATAGTTGCCTAGAGATAGTGATGTATATGGGAGCCGCTCTGAGGTGTTCATTTTTCCATGCATTTTGTTAGATATCTGGCAGCACTAGATGGCACTCAAACAGGAAGGCTTATTGTATACATTGTTAAAGAGTTGTTGTCAGGCCTCTCTGGCAATGGAGGGATCCAATAATATGACCTATCTGTACGGTCTATTCATTAGCACAAAAAAAATAAATCACTTTTTATTTTAGTTGATAATAAATTCTCTTCCCACTCAAAGGTCAGAAAGGGGAAAGAGCCATCAGCAGGTGGAAAAATAGGGACAGAGAGGGAAAGAGGAGGGTGGTACTGTACTGGGCGGTGACGCTCCACTTTATCCGTTACCTTCTCCTTTTCCTTCTGGATGTTACTTTCCAGTGCACTCAGACTGTCCTGCAGCTGCTGCACCATCCTCTGCTCCTGCTGCAGCTGAGACAGCTCGGCCTCCTTCTCCCCCTGCAGTAGGGCGCGCTCCACCTCCGCCTACACAGACGAAGGACAAACACACGGGGCGGCTGTTAACAATGGCACCACATCTGCTCAGCTTCACAACTGTACCGATGACTCCATTACTAATGGTAACTTCACACTTTACAGATGTTGATTTTAAAAGTCTCCACCATGACACAGGACCATAGAAAGAACCTTTCCCGTATAAAAAAAAAACAAAACACCATGTAAAAACCTGAGCCTTAACCTTAAACCTTGCAGAGGGGACCGGGTATGAAAAACAAACTCAGTCATAGTCCGTCCATTCCCCCCCCCCCGGCACCATCATGAATCCAGCCCTTGCCACAGAGACTGGCAGCAGTACTGTCACCATTCCTTCAGCTGCAGAACCACCGCAGCCTGTGATTGACATTGAGAAGTGCCATCACAAAACATCCAACAATTATGCTCAAATCATCTGTACGCTGCAGTCAATCACAGGCTGCAGCGGTCATGCCAATGGTGGACCAGTGACAAAACCAACTCCTGTCTCTATGCAGAGCACGGAGCAGCTTGAGTTTGATCCACAAGGGTGCGGGTCTGAGAGTTTGTGTTTCACATATACAGTCCCCTCTGTAAAATTGTGGTTTGTGCTGACAAACCCTTCAAAAAGGATTGAAAAGTGATGACAAAATTAAAATCAGTTTTTCAAGCCACCATCCATGGATTTATTTAGCCTGGGGCACATATTCCATTTTTTTCCAAAATCATGACAATTGATGTTAAAGAAAACATAATAGACAAGATGCAATGTCCAGGGTGAACATGGGTATCAAGCTGCCCTTGTTCCTACAATGAAACAGAAGAAACATTGATCACAGCACAGCAAACGCATTAATCTGACTGATGGAGCAGGACACCGCACGTATGGAAGGACTCTAACCTCTTGGGCGCTCTCCTGTAATTGCCTTTCAAATTCCGTCACTTTGTTCTTCAGCTGATCCACACGAGTTAACGTCATCCTGCGCTGTTCCTCCAAACCAAGCAACTCACCAGTGACATCTCCAGGAGACACCGCATCTTCATGCTGGGGAGTTAAGAAGAAAATCTTCCTTATCTTACTAGCTCATTTGCTTAGATTAGGCACCATTTTACTCGTTTGTTACTTCCCATCTCATAAATTAGTGACGTGCCAATATTATAACCAATATATGTCTGACAAGTGAGGACCCCACTGCTGTGCAGCAAGGGTGCCTGAGAACGGACCGCATCTCATGGTGCTGTAAGTACAGGAGGCGGCTGCAGCGCCCTTCATTGACCATTGACTTCTATATCAGTTCCGAAAAAGTACAGCACCCGTGCTCCACAATGCTCATGTAAGTGACCAGAGCCCCACACGTGGGGCCACTTCTACTATGGCATTGGCACATGAAAGTCCTGGTGCCAGAAATTCTACAAGTCACACACTGAACACTTGGACACATTTACTATGTGTTATCACTGAGGAGAAAGGAGTAAGCCACAAGGCCGATCAAGGTTTGCCCTACATCTCTAGTCAAGGGCCACCGCCATACACATTAGATGGTCGGCAGACATTCATAGAATGTGTAGGGTCACCAGAATCCAATATCAAAACACTGCAGAACTTGCAGACATTAAAAAAGAGATTGTCCACTACCTTCGGATAGGTCATCAATGTCTGATTGGCCAGTGTCGGACACCCACTGCCGGCATCAGCTGTTACCTGTGCTGCCGGGGCAGCAGGAGGCCGTAAATCATCAGTTGCGGAGCTGCCGCGTCTACTGATAGTGGCCACGGCGGGTACTGCATATCCGCCTCCCATTCAAACCAATAGGAGACGGATGTGCAGTACCCGGCCGTGGCCCCTATCAGAAGACGGAGCAGCCCTGGAACTGAGAATTTCTGGCTGTCTGCTGCCACCGCCGATACCGAGAACCACTGATCAGTGGGGGACCAAGACCGATCAGACATTGATGACCTATCCTAAGGAAAAGCCATCAATGTAATGGTAGTGGACAATTATTTAAATACAGAATATCATCTTGTAATTCAACCACAGCGTTGAAAATTGAGGGACCAAGAGGACTGTCGATAGGAACTAATTTTCTAATAAGTGATTTTATAAGGAGTCTGTCACCCGCAATAATCAAATGTAACCATTTATACATTCAAGGATTATAAGGGACTTGGCACCCAGAAGAATCATACATGTTGTACAGATTTTAATTACCGTATTTTTCGGATTATAAGACGCACTTTTCCTCCCAGAAATTTGGGAGGAAAATGAGAGGTGCGTCTTAAAACCCGAATATAGCTTCACCTGGGGGTCCTGTCTGTGCGGCGATCGGGCAGCCGGGTGCCTGCGTGCAAGCGGCCGGGTACCTGTGCTTGGTGCGGGTGGCAGCCGGGTACCTGTGGCTGTGTGCGGGCGGCAGTCGGGTGCCTTTGCGGGCGGCAGTCGGGTGCGGGTGCCTGTGTGCGGGCGGCAGCCGGGAGCCTTTGCGGGCGGCAGTCGGGTGCCTGTGTGCGGGCGGCAGCTGGGTACCTGTGCCTCTGTGCGGGCGGCAGTCGGGGGCCTTTGCGGGCGGCAGTTAGTGCGGGTGCCTGTGTGCGCGCGGCAGCCGGGAGCCTGTGCCTCAGTGCGGGGCGGCAGCCGGGTGCCGGCTGCCTCTCTGTGCGGGTGGGCGGGCAGCCTCCTGGCTGCTACTCTGTGCGTGCGGGCGGCTGTGCAGCAGGTTGCCCTGTGTTACAGTGTGTCCGCAGTCCCAGTTTCAAATGATGGCGCCGGGAGCGGGCGCGTGCGCAGTTGGAGCTCTCGGATGAGTGCTCCATCTGCGCACACGCCGCTCTGGGAGTCAGCGCATGCGCAGATGGAGCCCTTGGATGAGAGCTCCATCTGTGCATGCGCTGCTCCAGGCGACATCATTTGAACCGGGACCGCGGATACCGCACCGGCTTACTGCACCACTCACCCACCGCTGCTGCCGCCGCCACCACAGACCCCGCCGCACCTGCATACCACGGACCCCGCTGCACCTGCATACCACGGACCCCGCTGCACCTGCATACCACGGACCCCGCCGCACCTGCATACCACGAACCCTGCTGCACCTGCATACCACGGACCCCGCCGCACCTGCATCCCACGGACCCCGCCGCACCTGCATCCCACGGACCCCGCCGCACCTGCATCCCACGGACCCCGCCGCACCTGCATCCCACGGACCCCGCCGCACCTGCATCCCACGGACCCCGCCGCACCTGCATACCACGGACCCCACCGCCACTGACCCGCCGCACCTGCCAGCACAACCTCTGCCTCCCGTGACCCCGCTTCACCTCCACTGCTGCCCCCCTCAGGTAAGACAACACCTGAATATAAGATGGACCCGAATTTTATTTTTTTACCTTTTTTATGTCTAAATTTGGGGTGCGTCTTATAATCCGGTGCGTCTTATAAAGCGAAAAATACGGTAATTATTTTGTTTTATACAGTATTTTTTATTGAATGTGTAAATGAGGAGCTTTATATGCTCTTGGTGTGGCCAAGGGTCTGGTGCAATGTTCCACCCCTTCAATTACCATCCTCAACTTCTCCCTTTCTGATGATTTACAGCGCTCCAAAGAGCGCTGGCTGGATAGACTCCTCAGGCCGGCATGTACTGACTGTACAGGTCACACAGTGTCAGTGTGTGCAGGACCCTCCTATACACCTTTCTTGGCTCCAGGTGATGCTCACTGCACACAGGATCGCTGATGCCGACAGGAGAGGGGACTACATTGGGCACACACTGACACAGCTACTGTCATTTCCCACTCCTGTCACTATTGGCCGCACATGGCTGTGCGATGCTGTGTGCAGAGAGTGGCCACAGCACACAGGACAGTGGAATCAGATGATGTCCGCACACTGACACTGCGTGAGCTTGGCTCTTACAGTGTCAGTGTGTGAAGCGGTGAGGATTCGATACTGGCAGCGCTCCTTGCACATCTCATAATCCTCACACAGGACGGAGAATGGGAATTGAGGCGGCAGACTGGTACACAGAGCATGTGGACACGCCAAGGGAGCACCAAGGTCACCGCATTTACTTGTAACATAACGATTTTTGCATAACACAAAAATATATGATAATGTGGATACAGGTATGATTCTTTTAGGGGCTCAGTCCACCTTATGACTATATAAATGGTTTCATTTGAGTATTGGTGGGTCAGACTCACTTTAACCAGTTTACATCAATGGCCTAAAAAAGCCCTGGGTCCATGTAGTGTAGGAGTTATAACATTGTTACAAGCATGTACAATGCCTTGCAAAGGTATTCATACCCAGTGAATTTTTCCACGTTTTTTTCCATTATAGCCACAAACGTAAATGTATTTTATTGGCATTTTAAATAATATTTCAACATTAAGTAGCAAGCATTTTTGAACCATAACGAATTTATACCTGGATTTCTAAACATTTTAAAATGAAAATCTGAAAATTGTGACGTTCATTTGTATTCAGCCCCCCCCCCTCACGCCCAAGTCATTAGCTTATAGGACCACCTTTGACTCCAGTCTTTTGGGGGAGGTCTCTACCAGCTTTGCCCAACAAGAGGCTGACGTTTATTCCCATTCTTCTTTGCACACGGCTCTAGCTCAGTCAGTTTGGATGGAGACGTCTGTTTATCAGCAATTGTCAAGTCTTGCAACATATTTTCAATGGGATTTAGGTCTGGACTGTGACAGGGATGTTCACACACACATTAATATGTTTAATCTAAGCCATCCATTGTAGCTCTGCAGTATGTTTTGGGTTTTTGTTCTGCTGGAAGATGAACCTACGCCCCAGTCTCAAGAGTTTTGCAGCCTCTAACAGATTTTCCTATAGGATTGCCCTTTATTTAACTCCATCCAATTTCCCATCTGGTCCCATTTCCAATCTGACCAGATTCCCTGTCACTGCTAAAGAAAATCCTCCCCCACAGCATAATGCTGCCTCCACCATGTGTGACGGTGGGGATGGTGTTTTCAGGGTGATGTGCAGTATTAGTGTTCCGCCAGACATAGCATTTTGCATTAAGCCCATAATGTTCTACTTTGCTCTCATCTGACCAGAGCACCTTCTTTCACATGCCAGCTGTGTCACCTACTTCTTATGGTTTGCTTTCAAAAATGGCTTTCTTCTTGCCACTCTTCCATAAAGGTCACATTTGTGGAGTATATAACTAAATAGTTGTCTTGTGGACAGATTCTCCCACTTGAGCTGTCTCTCTTCAGCTCTTCCAGAGTGACCATGGGCCTCTTGGCTGCTTCTCTAATTAGTGCTCTCCTTGCTTGGGATGTCAGTTTAGGTGGACGGCCGTGTCTTGGTAGGTTTCAGTTGTGCCATAATCTTTCCATTTTGGATCATGGATTGAACAGTGCTCTGTGAGATGTTCAGACCTTGGGATTTTTATTTTTTTTAATAACCTAATCAGGCTTTACTCTTTTCCACAATGTTCTCCCTGACCTGTCTGGTGTGTTCCTTGGTTTTCACAATGTGGTTTGATCCCTAATGTTCTCAAACAAACCTCTGAGGCCTTCACAGAACAGCTATAGTTATACAGCGATTAAATTCATTGCACACAGGTGGACTCTATTTACTAATTAGGTGACACCTGGAGGCAAGTATTCACTCAGGATTTTACATAAGGCCGCTTTACACACTGCGATATCGGTCCCGATATCGCTAGTGTGGGTACCCGCCCCCATCTGTTGTGCGACACGGGCAAATCACTGCCCGTGCCGCACAACATCGCCCAGAACCGTCACACATACTTACCTGCCCGGCGACGTCGCTGTGACCGGCGAACCGCCTCTTTTCTAAAGGGGCGGTCCGTGCGGCGTCACAGTGACGTCACTGAACGGCCGCCCAATAGAAGCGGAGGGGCGGAGATGAGCGGGACGTAACATCCCGCCCACCTTCTTCCTTCCGCATAGCGGCCGGGAGGCAGGTAAGGAGAGGTTCCTCGTTCCTGCGGTGTCACATGGAGCGATGTGTGCTGCTGCAGTAACGATTTTTGAGAATGGACCCCCATGTCACCGATGAGCGATTTTGCACGTTTTTGCAACGATGCAAAATCGCTCATCGGTGTCACACGCAACAACATCGCTAATGCGGCCGGATGTGCGTCACCAATTCCGTGACTCCAACGACTCAGCATTAGCGATATCGTAGCGTGTAAAGCCCCCTTTAGGTTTATCAGACTACAGGGGGCTGAATACAAATGCACGTTACAATTTTCAAATGAATATTTTTGAAGTATTTAGAAAAGTAAGTATCATTTCTACTACACTTTACAAATACTTTTTACTCTGTGTTGATAAATAAATTTGTGGGTGGAATGTTAAAAAATGTGGATAAGTTCACAAAGTATCAATACTTTTTCAAAGGCACTCTAACTTTGTGTAATTTCCACGTTTTTATTTTAATACCTTCATAGTCTTGAACATGTTTTTTCCCACAGAAGTTCTGACATTCCCTGGGGGCAATGACGCTGAGATGAGTCTACAGGCTTGACAAAGCCTTAACACTAGATCTATACTCTGATGACAGGTGAAATAGGCTTTCTTATCCAGAGAGAAAAAAAAAAAAATAATCCCCAAAATAGAAATACATTAGAATAAATGACCCCAGTCCTAGATATGTCAGGATGAATTGTTGTACATCTACATTTGCTAAAATTAGCTTTAGACAGTCTGTGGTCTGGGTGTGGTGCACGGAGAACGCACTGGTCTCATTTCCAGGTCAAATAACTCAAGGGTCCTATAGGGATGTTCTCCAGCATCAAAGGAGAGTAGTTAAACTTAACATTTAATCATATAGGATAAAAAAAATTGGTAGAATATGCAGATTATAAAAAAAAACAAAAAACAAAAAAACAACAAAAAAAAACACTATGCTTTTCAACAGAATCATAGTGGATTAAAAGGTTAAAGGGGTTGTCCAGACTTTCTCTATAATTTGTGTGTGTGCCTAAGCTGCAGGATGCTGACAGTTTATAATATACTCCCTGTCAGCATTCTGCACTGTTGCCTAGTTACCACATTTAATCATGTGACCTTTTCTCTCCTGATTCTGGAAGAGCTGCTCACACCCAGAGTAGAGTTTTCCTGTCTGGCAGAAACAGGTCGTAACCTCACAACTGAAGCCACGCTCAGTCTCTGCCAGATCCACCCCCTGAAGCTACACCCAGTCTGCCAGTCCCGCCCCTGAAGCCACGCCCAGTCTGCCAGACCCACTCCCTGAAGCCACGCCCAGTCTGCCAGACCCGCTCCCTGAAGCCACGCCCAGTCTCTGCCACACCCGCCCCTGAAGCTACACCCAGTCTGCCAGACCCGCCCCTGAAGCCACGCCCAGTCTGCCAGACCCGCTTTCTGAAGCCACGCCCAGTCTGCCAGACCCGTTCCCTGAAGCCACGCCCAGTCTGCCAGACCCGTTCCCTGAAGCCACGCCCAGTCTGCCAGACCCGTTCCCTGAAGCTACGCCCAGTCTCTGCCACACCCACCCCTGAAGCCACACCCAGTTTGTCAAACCCGCCCCTGAAGCCACACCCAGTCTGTCATAACCACCCCTGAAGCCCCACCCAGTCTGTCATAACTGCCCTGAAGCCACACCCAGTCTGTCACAACCGCCCCTGAAGCCACACCCAGTCTGTCACACCCGCCCCTGAAGCCACACCCAGTCTGTCACACCCGCCCCTGAAACCACACCCAGTCTGTCATAACTGCCCTGAAGCCCCACCCAGTCTGTCGTAACAGCCCTTGAAGTCACCCCCAGCCAGATTTGAAAAGTGTATAGAGTGTCAGAACGAGGCTCCATAGGCTTTGTTTGTTGAATTCGCTGGACTACGTCAAACCTGTGTGGGATTTTTTTTTTAAATTAAGTGGTGAACGAGGGAAAGTATCAGGGACTGTTTATTTCACTAAAGTATTTTTGTGTGTTTTTCCTTTTCATTACTAGACTACTAACTGGTGTGTCTGACACCTCTCCATTAATAACACCTGGGCTTGATGTCAGCTGTCAATTCACAGCTGACATCAACCACAAAAAAATATTACCTATATTTCCATCGCACCAGGGGAAAATCGGGAAGAACTGAGTCAAAGCACCAGAAATGGAGCATCTAGTAATGTGTCGCTTCTGGGGCAGCTGCAGGCGGATATTATTACGCTTGGAAGGGCCCAATCATACTGATGCGTAAGCGTGCTCGGCAATCGATCGAGCATCATGGGTGGTCAAGACACTAGATTGAGTATCCTGCTACCCAGGTGCCATGCTCTAGTCCCCACTCCGCAGTTTTCACGGCTTTTTTTCAGCCACTAAACATGCCAGGATTGCCTGACAATCACTGTAACGCCTGGGCCATGATGGCTACTGATATTACTGTGATTAGTCGGCTGTATAATGTCATCGGTTCTATATAAGACCTGGTAACACCATGCTTGGCGCACTGTGCTAGGAAATAGAGTAGGGAGACAGTTTCTGCTGGAGAAGGGACAGTGTGTTCCAGTGTTACAGGCCCTGCTGGTGCAACATTAAACCAACAATCTTTTTTAGAGCTAATTCAAATAGATTCCATTCTATACTAATACCACTTTTAGCGGCAATTAGTGTAGGGTTAACTTCTGGAGTAGGGATAGTGTATTATAGGCATGTAGGCATGGATTCTAGCCTTGCAGACCTTGCTGCTGCAGCCTAAAGCCAAAAGAGCTTTTTAGGCCTACAAGTATCCTATTCCCTATTAATACCGTTATTAGCTGCATTCAGGGAAGGGATAACTGCTGGAGGATTGATAATTTAGGTTTAGACGCATATAGCCTGGGTATATTGCTTTACAGTACTTCTATAGGTATACTGGTGCTGCAATATATCTGTATTGGTCAGGGCTCGGGTGATGTTATGGGACACGTGCTGGAGTAAGGCGAGGATAGCACACCGGGAAATACATTGATAGCTAGGGATAGATTACCGCAGGATGTCCGCCATCATCAGGTTGCGGAAAACCACAGAGTCCACAAGATTAAACAGCAATATTTACAGTGCAAGCAGCTCAGGATATGCAAGCACATATGTGTACCTTCTCCATTACCACTGGTCCACATGCAAGGCTTCCTCATTAATTGTGAGCAGCGAGCGTTTGACTAGACAGAGATGCGGGATGGTTATGCTGATAACGGCATCATTGCTGCTCACCAACTTGGTTGAAGCCTCAAAGTTTTGTTATTTGAGTGAGGTCTGCCGGATGACCATCTAAAACTTGTAGCTAGGGCCACATGATGACCATGTTTATATGGTGGAGGAGAACAAGAAAATTAAACAATGAACCGTATAACATGCACCAGAAAAAACACAAACAAAAAAAACCCAAAACTTTTTTGGGTGTTTAGGTTCTGTTATTGGCGTTTTTATATTTATTGGTGTAACAGGTATATTTATTTACTTGTTTGCCTGCTCAGTCACATTTTGGGTGCAGCTTTAAATACGTTCCTGCTGATGGCATTTCCTGCGGGTGATATTGTCATTTTGATGTCCAGCCATATTGTGGTTAGTTTCTGTCAGTCAGTGGAATACCAGCTAGGATATGACGCTCTGCTGTTTTGGTTCTCCACTCTGCACCTATCTTATATTTGTTGTCAGTAAGTAGGTGGCATATTCGTTAGCGATATTCACCTTCTCTCTGTTCTTTGTATTTGTGGGTTGTTTTACTCAATCTGGGATCACTTTCTACTTCAGCACACCTTCCCTTCTGTAGATAACTTGCACTCTGCTCTGCCCTCTGGGTACTTAGCAGGAATGTGAGGTGTTCAAAAGCCAACCAGGCAGCAATCAGGCCAGAGTTGCCATCATTTAGGGCTCATTCAGATGACCATTCCACTTGTCCAGGTCAGTTGTTTTGTTTTGTTTTTTTGTGGACCTACTGACAAGACCATGTTTTTAAAAACAGATCGCACACAGAAGTGCTTCCGTGTGCAATCCGTGTCTGTATGTCCATTCCGTAATTATGGAACATAATAAGGGCGGTGCTGGGGCAGATTGCTGACAGCCAATGAGGGCGTAGTGAGAGGGCAGAGGGCGGGGCTGGGGCAGATTGCTGACAGCCAATGAGGGCGTAGTAAGAGGGCAGAGGGTGGTGCTTGGGCAGATTGCTGACAGCCAAAGAGGGCGCAGTGAGCGGGCAGAGGGCAGTGCTGGGGCAGATTACTGACAGCTAATGAAAGTAGTGGGCGGGCAAAGGGTGGAGCTGGGGCAGATTCAACAGCCATTGAGTGTGTAGTGTGTGGGGCAGAGGGAGGGACTGGACACTGAGGCCAGGCAGGGCCAGTGTTTATTGTGGGGTTAGATAAACAAGCAGAAGGAGCTGCCAAGTCCGGTAGAGCCATCAGATAAACAAAGTGAGTGCAGGAAATTGGTAGAAACACAAACAGCATTTATAGAGGAGTTGTGTAATACAATACAGCACAGATTAGGGAAAAAAAATGACATTTGGGGTTGAACAACCTCTAGGTTTAAACTACTTTCCTTTGATTTTGGAGAACATCCCCTTTTGTACCATTGAGAGTTATTTGACCTGGAAACCAGACAGGTGCATACTCTGCGCACTACACCCAGACCACAGACTTTACCCTGGAAGTTTCCTGGGATACTTACCCCTAACACAGGAGGGCGGAGCTGAATTGAAACTTTTTTTATGTTTTGTTCAAATCTGTAACATCATAGGTGTAGAAATTAAATATCCACAGCTAAAAATCTACAAAATACTGTATAAATAGGAATGCTATTGTACTGTACCAAACCCCAAAACTCACAATCAGCACCAAAAACAAACAAAACACTAAAATTGGTGTGAATTGCCCTGTGGATGTATGAGACTGCCCCTGGTGCTACATCTTGTGATGTTACAATGAAGCGTAGGGCAGAGAATAGCTGAGGCTCCATATTGGTCCGGCACTTTGCCTCTCTACTAGGCCTACCTCATGTTGGGTGCTCTCGGTGCTGCTGTTCTCCTCTTTCTGCGTCTCCTCATCATGAAGCTCTCGTTGTGCTTTATTTTGGTTGCTGCTGGTTTCCAGGCTGCGATCCTTAGCACTGTCCCAGGATGGCCTCCTCGTTCCCAGAGATATAGGGCTGTCTAGTTTAGTACCCAAAGAAGGGAAGGCCCGTAATTCATCTAGCCGGGCCGGGCTGGTACATTCGTCAGTTTTACTGTACTCGGCACATAAATTAAGAATAGTTTCCAGTCTCTGCCGCTCCTGAGGACACAGAAATAATGGGATTAGGTGGAGCCCCCAACATAATCTGCAGTCACCTGTAATGTATCACGTGTCACAATACGAGAAGCAGAACATTGAGCAGAGATTTGCCACTATACAACTCTCAGTAATCACAGAGCATTTTAGGTGAACCGCTCTTCTGAACGTTCCTTTGGCAGGTATCCTACCACTACAAGTCAATTTCATCTGCTTTTTCTGGACCTGATCAACCAGAAAATCTAATAACCTGACAACAAACTGATAAAATAAAGACTCTTTACTACACTGCATTATTGTACTCTACTTTTCATTATTAATTAGCCCTTATGTCAGGGCTCGATAACAATAGTAGACCATCGCAAAAATTTGTAAAATTGAGCTCACAGAATTTCATTAACATAGTAAACCATATGGCCAAAAGTGTGTGAACCCCATCACACTCATAACTCTGCAGGTCAATATAAAGTTGAAATCTGTCAGAGGTAAAAAAAAAAAATGGCAATTATTAAGTCCTCCTCAGTTGTTAAAGACTCAAGGTCAAACTGCCTGAGTCTACAAATTAGGCTGGAGTCACACTTGCTAGTGCCTCGCGTGTAACTTGCGCGAGTCTCACATTGAATCACCCGTCATGGCCGCACACTATGCATACAGGAGCGTCTGAGCTGCATAGAGATACATGCAACCGACCCGCGCCTGTCAGGGGAGTGTGTGGCCATGCCGGGTTCTACCATGAGAGACTCGCGCGAGTTACACGCGAGGCACTAGCAAGTGTGATTCTGGCCTTAGATTAATACTCGTAAAGCACAAACACCAGATGTATAAAGTATATATGGATAATAATATTGTCAAAATTCCCAGCAGGGACTTATCTGCCAGTATCTGCAACAACCTAGTCCCAACGCGTTTCCCCCCTGGACTTCTTGCTGTTCATCAGGGGACCTTCATAGTACAATAGTCCAGGAACAAAAAAAACATCTAGTGGTGTCCATTCCAGGAGCACACAATACAAGTGCCTGGATAAAGTCCCAAGATTGAGACTATTTCATGCCCACAGTGGGATAATGGGACACTCCAACCTGCTATATTCTAAAGCCCCCGTCACATTTAACGACTTACCAGCCATCCCAAAAACTATGCGACCTGATAAGGATCGCTGGTAAGTCGCTGGGAGGTCGCTGGTGAGATATCACACAGTCAGATCTTACCAACGACGCAGTAACGATCAGCGACCTGTATAACGATCTCGGAGGGCGTTGGGACTGTGTTAAGAGGTGGTTGGTAGACGTCAAATACAGTGATGCGTCCTGCCCAGCAGGACATCACCTTTAAAGAAAATGGTCCAGACCGTTCAGCAACGACTAGCGATCTCACAGCAGGGGCCTGATCGCTGGTAGGTGTCACACATAACGAGATCACTGGCGAGATCGTTGCTGCTTCACAGAAACTGTGACGCAACAACGATCTCGTTAGCAATCTCGTTGTGTGTGATGGGGCCTTTAAGGAGATAAAAGCTCCCCATTTTTGCGATAAGGGCAGGGCCAAAAGGTCGGATCCCCACCAAATTAGCAAGTGATCATTTAGTCTGTGAATAAAGGAAACTTGTTTTAACCAGATCATCCCTTTAAAAGAACCTGTGTGTAATTAGTGAGGCTTAAACACCTGTCCATACAATGCAGTAATTATGGAGCTAGGCAAATATGCTGGTAATAGTGATCCATGTCTCCAAACATTACTAAAACCAAACAAATGGCCTAAATATATCTAATCTCAATAAGTTACATAAATACCCAAAAAGAAAACAAGAGATTGTCTTAAAAAATATATTTTAATTAAATTATTAGTCAAAGAACTACTTAAAACATACCGTATTTTTCGGACCGTAAGACGCACTTTTTTCCCCCCAAATGTTGGGGGAAAGTTGGGGGTGCGTCTTATGGTCTGACTATAGGGCTGCGGCCGGGAACGAGGGTGCTGCGGTGGAGCGGGTCATCGGGGGCACAAGCAGGCAGCAGCAGCGCCTGCCGTGACCACGTGGGCCCGCTCATTACATATGCACGCCCATCCTCCCGCCCATCTCTCAGCGCAGAAGCCGGCGCTGACAGGTGGGCGGGAGGACGAGCGGGGACGCGCGCATAGTAAAGAGCCGGTCCGCATGATCACCCCTGGCAACTACAGCCTGGAGTGATCATGTGCGGCTGTATTCACTGCCCCCCGCGCGTCATCATCAGCGCGGGGTGCAGTGAATCAGTACACTCACCCGTCCCCGTGAGTGGAGCCGTCCCCCTGCTGCACGCGATGTCTTCCTGTCTGTGCCGGTCAGCTGATCTGTGCTGGTCAGCTGATCGGCACAGACAGGAAGACATCGCGTGCTGCAGGGGAACGGCTCCACACACACAGATCAGTGTGCCAGAGAGGAAGATGTGATCGGTGCTGCAGGGAGTGAGGAAAAGGTGAGTATAAATGTTTATTTTTTTGCTCTGTGCTATAGGATACAGGCCATATACCAGGATGGTATATGAGCACGATAGGGGCATATAGCAGGATGGGAGTATATGAGCAGGATGGGGGTATATGAACAGGATGGCGGTATATGGACAGGATGGGGGGTATATGAACAGGATGGGAGTATATGAGCAGGATGGATGGGGGTATATGAACAGGATGGGGGTATATGAACAGGATGGGGGTATATGAACAGGATGGCAGTATAAGAGCAGGATGGATGGGGGTATATGAACAGGATGGGGGTATATGAACAGGATGTGGGTATATGAACACGATGGGGGTATATGAACAGGATGGGAGTATATGAGCAGGATGGATGGGGGGTATATGAACAGGATGGGGGTATATGAACAGGATGGGGGTATATGAACAGGATGGGAGTATATGAGCAGGATGGATGGGGGGTATATGAACAGGATGGGGGTATATGAACAGGATGGGGGTATATGAGCAGGATGGATGGGGGGTATATGAACAGGATGAGGGTATATGAACAGGATGGGGTATATGAACAGGATAGAAGTATATGATCAGGATGGATGGGGGTATATCAATAGAATGGGGGGTATATGAACAGGATGGGGGTATATGAACAGGATGGGGGTATATGAGCAGGATGGGGGAATATGAGCAGGATGGGGGAATATGAGCAGGATGGGGGAATATGAGCAGGATGGATGGGGGAATATGAGCAGGATAGGGGTTTATAGCAGGATCATAGGATGTCGTAGTGTGCAAAGTGCCCCTTGGCCATTTGTACAAAAGAGCATTGGTGAGGTCAGACACTGATGCTGAATGAGAGGACTAGCTCACAATCTCCATTCTTGTTCCTCTAAAAGGAGCTCCATAGATTTGAGGTCCGGGTCCTGTGCAGCCCAGGCACGTTCTACTACACCAAACTCCCCATACATGCCAATACAGTGGAACCTTGGTGAACGAGAACAATCCGTTCTGGGACTGTGCTTGTTAACAGTTACTCGTTCAGCAGAGCAAGATTTCCCATAGGAAATCATTACAATGCAGACAATTTGTTCCACAACTTGTTAAATGTCCCATCCTGGTCCCCTATTGTGCCATTCCACACATGTACAAACACGCACAAACACACACAAACATGTACAAACACACACACTAATTCTGTAATGTAGAAGCATCGGCATCAGAGGAGGTGATACGGTCTATGGTAGGATCCAGTACTGCAGGAAAGTCATCAACAGATGCCAAAACTACCAGGTTAAAAAGGAGTGGAGCACATACACATAACTAATGGAATCTATTGAGCAGCGAATGATCACAAAGCTACCAAAGTGGTCACACACCACCTGGATCTCCTCCAGAGTGAGCAATTTAGCCACTAAAATTAATACACCCCCCGAAGAATTGAAGTAAGTAGTGTGGAAACCTTTGGATATCCTGACTCTTCTAAGAGCAAAGACTTTCTGGAGATACATTATTAGTATGTGATAAACGTATGCGGAAACAGCTTTTGATTAATGGGATGCAACTTCACTTTTCCGTGTTGGAGAACACATGGGGTTTCGCTTGCATACTTCCCCCAGGGCTCACGCAATATTATCTGATGCTGTTGTCATTTTTACCTTCAGGCCAATGCAAACAGACCTGTAATGCCCGTAGAAAACCACAACTCAGCACATTAGACCCGGAGTTATCACATACATCCATATATCGAGATCATCAACCTGACAAAGAGATTTGCCTTGCCTAATTCTTTTATATGGAGTAATATTATATATTCTGATTTATGCTGGCAGGAAGATTTCAGTTTAATTCAGAATATATAAAAGACATAATATACTCTAAGAAAAGTAAACTTTTAGCAATTATATGGGGAAAAAATAATACAAATAAGGGAACCTCACATAATTTTGCCCATGGTTAGTGATGGATAGTAGAAAAAAAAGGAAAAACAGCCAGCACCAAAATTCTCAAGAATAAAAAACTTCCAGTAGGAGAATTCATACGTGCTCGTCGCCTATGTTCTTCTGAAGAGTCATTTAACAAGGAATGTAATGTCATGAGAGACAGATTTTTAAAAAGGGGATATTCACTTGTGGATATTAATTGTGCAAAAAAATATTGCCAAGAATAAAAACAGATGTACTTTGTTATAGGATACAACAGAACAATCCAGGTTTAACTCCAGCAAGATTACTTTTTCCACGGCTTATAGCGTGGATTATTTGAATATTGTGGAACTTATCAAGAAATATTCATGCAATTACATCAAGATCCGGTTCTAAAAAAAATTTTAAACAATGGTATAAATTTTACGGTAAAAAAAAATCAAACAATCTTACTAAAATAAAAGTGATACCTGGTTACATGTAAGTGACTCTTACAAATGTGGAGTTAAATGTAACATCTGCAAATATATGTCTAGAACTAAAGTATTTTTTGATAACAAGTTGAAGGAGTACAAAATCCGTGATTTTATAAATTGTTCCAGCAGTCATGTCATCTACCGTATATGGCCACATGCACATTGTGCAACAAATCATATATTGGTTGCACGACATGAATGCTTAAAGGGGTTATCCGGCTTTTTTGACTTTTTTTTTTTTTTATTTCCCTATTGGGCTACATTGCATTGGGGCAGGTAAGTAGATAGAGACCACTTACCTGCCCTGCTGTCAGCCCCTCTCCCCCGGCTCAGTGCAGTCATGTCACCGCTCCTGCTGCGATTTTGCTGCTTCCGGTCATTTCATGTCAACATGGGCAGGGCCATGTTGACATGCAAATTTGGAACAGCATGTTGCCGCCCTGCTGGGCGGTACAGTGCGATGAGCCCCGCCCCCTTCCCTGCACCCTCCCACACATTCCCCCGCACCTCTTTTACTCTCCAGTAACCTCCCCCTGCACTGCTGTGGTGTCCGTGACCTGGGGGAGGGGCCTGGTGGCGGCTGCCGTAGTGTCAGCGCCAGCACCAGGCCCCCTGCCCAGGATCGCACATTCAAATGTACCGGCATCACAGATCACAGATGCCGGTACATTTGAAAGTGCTGATGAGAAGCAGCGCAGCGCAGCGCTGCTTCTCATCACTGTCCCTCCGGCTGTCTGTGCTCTCTTCAGCACAGCGGTGACATCACTACTGTGCTGATATGTCCAGAGCACAGAAAGCTGGCGAACGTGCAGGAGCGGCGGGGACCGAGGACGGGTGAGTATGTACTCCCTACATGTGTTCCCTATGGGGGGGGGAGGGTGCGCAGAGCCATATGTGTGCGTGTGCAGAGCCACATGTGTGCGTGTGCAGAGCCATATGTGTGCGTGTGCAGAGCCATATGTGTGCGTGTGCAGAGCCATATGTGTGCGTGTGCAGAGCCATATGTGTGCGTGTGCAGAGCCATATGTGTGCATGTGCGGTGCAGAGCCATATGTGTGCGTGTGCGGTGCAGAGCCATATGTGTGCGTGTGCAGAGCCATATGTGTGCATGTGCAGAGCCATATGTGTGCGTGTGCGGTACAGAGCCATATGTGTGCGTGTGCAGAGCCATATGTGTGCGTGTGCAGAGCCATATGTGTGCGTGTGCAGAGCCATATGTGTGCGTGTGCAGAGCCATATGTGTGCGGTACAGAGCCATATGTGTGCGGTACAGAGCCATATGTGTGCGTGTGCGGTACAGAGCCATATGTGTGCATGTGCGGTGCAGAGCCATATGTGTGCGTGTGCGGTGCAGAGCCATATGTGTGCGTGTGCGGTGCAGAGCCATATGTGTGCGTGTGTGGTGCAGAGCCATATGTGTGCGGTGCAGAGCCATATGTGCGTGTGCGGTACAGAGCCATATGTGTGCATGTGCGGTACAGAGCTATATGTGTGCGGTACAGAGCCATATGTGTACGGTGCAGAGCATACGTGTGCGGTACAGAGCTATATGTGTGCGTGTGCGGTACAGAGCTATATGTGTGCAGTACAGAGCCATATGTGTGCGGTGCAGAGCATACGTGTGCGGTACAGAGCCATATGTGTGCGTGTGCGGTACAGAGCTATATGTGTGCGGTACAGAGCCATATGTGTGCGGTGCAGAGCATACGTGTGCGGTACAGAGCCATATGTGTGCGTGTGCGGTACAGAGCTATATGTGTGCAGTACAGAGCCATATGTGTGCGGTGCAGAGCATACGTGTGCGGTGCAGAGCCATATGTGTGCGTGTGCGGTGCAGAGCCTGATGTGGGGCTGTTATTTGCAATGCTGTAGTGATAACAGGTCAGATGCTGGGGCAGAATACTGACAGGGAATGTGTGTGCAGGGGGCGGGCAGAGGGCGAGGCTGGACACTGGGGTGGGTGGTGACAGCTCTGACTGAGGTTTTGCACAGGAAGTGGTCATGTTTGCTGGATCTGAATGTAAACAAGGAGCTGCAGAGAATAAAGGGATAATTCAAGAGGAACAAAAGTTAGAAAACAAAAAATAACAATGTAGGTGTGATTTATATGACAATACAGCACAGATAAACTCAAAAATTTTTGTTAAGCTAATGTCGGACAACTCCTTTAAAAAACGCATAGCAGACCATGTTTCGGCAGCAGATCCTTACTCTAAAATTGACAATAAATCAATATCGGGTTTGTCTAGACACTTTAGAGATCAACATAATGGTAATTTACAAGCTTTATCCATTGTAAGTATTGAAAAAGTTCGCAAACCTGTTAGAGGCGGTGATTGGGAAAAAGTCTCCTTTCAAGGGAAACCAAGTGGATACTTGACCTTAATTCACACAGTCCTTGCGGTTTAAACCATCGAAATGACCTAATGTACATATTTCGAATACGGAATTGGGGTTTATCCCTAAATATACTTAGACAATAATATATTTGCAGTGAAGGGGTTTTTTTTGTTGTTTTTTTTATGAGAATGTATTCAATATTAATGAATGTTGTGTGTTTTCACATAGTTTAATCATAAATTCTATCAATTTGTTTATATACAATAAAATGATTAAAAAGAGGGAAAAGGAAAACATAGGAGGAGGAGAGAAGGGAGGAGAAGGAAGAGAAAAAAAAGAAAGATAAAGGATTTTTTCTTTTCCATACTTGAAGGGTTGAGTTAATGATTGAATTACTATTATCAACTATCACCTTCTTATTATGTATACTTTTTTATTGGAAAACACACCGCATGTATTTAGATCAAGATCCACATTGTATGGATTCATATATGTGTAGGATACATGTATTTGTCCTGCATGCTCTGATCTCTGTATGGGAATTTTACCCACTGGTATTGCATTAGTAATCCCCATGTGGGGTAAAGCCCTAAATCTTTCCCTGTTTCCTGATTTGTATATATGTGTGTATCATTTCTGAAGCTGTAGCCTATGACTAAGGACCCTGTGAGGTTTGAAACACGTAAGGGTACTGCCATGTTTTTATTCCACTTTTGAACACTTTTTTTTAAAATGAAGAAATAAAGAAAAGTTTTTTATTCTTGGGAATTTTGGTGCTGATTTGCCTGTTTTTCTTGCTATTGTACGGAGGTGATCTCCATTTTCAGGCCGTGCATCAGTGGAGCTGTGGACAAACTAAGGGGTAGGCTGAATTCAATATTCCTCTTTTCACTACTTGATGGATAGTAGAGGTAAATATCTGCTGTGCCATGGACAAAGAAATTAAAGATCCTACAAACTAAGTGATTTTATTTAACGCGTTTCGGAGTGGAAACTCCATCAAGATAATATGGGGATATCTCTGATGGAGTTTCCACTCCGAAACGCGTTGGAGAATATTTTTAGGATTTCAGAGAGTAAACTATCAGGATAATATGGCAATTACCCTAATAAAGGAGTGTCCACTCCAAAACGCATTGAAAAAAAACCAACACTTTTTAGAATCTACTTCCACTTCTTCCTCCACAGCAGCGCGAACACTTGATGCTTTTTTTTGCCTCTATACATATTTTCAGCCATGTACAGACAAACATTATGAAAATTGACAAGCTTTTTCTTTTGTGTTTTCTTTTTCAGCCTAGATATCAGAGGTGGCATGACACATTTTCAACAGAACTAAAAGTCAATGGAATAAAACAGATGTGATTTAAAAAAAAAAAATCACTGAGAATTATCCAAAGTGTAGGGCCGGCTTAAGGCAAGATTTGCGAAGGATTAAGTATTACAGTAACGTTACTTGGAATGCAAAGTGATTTAAAGGGGTTTTATTTTAGGGCTGTTAATCACTGTTTAATGAAAGTAACATTTTATTCCACATCATTGTCAAGATCTGCTTGCAGTCAGGGAATAAGAACATTTTGGGGTTTCAGTGTGTCAAACGTCTTTGTAACCAGGTCAGTCAATGCTGCCATTTACTCCTCAACACTGACATTGTAAAACCAAGAAGGAAAAGACTCGTGATTATGGAAATCACAGGATGATAGACATAGTAATGCTCTGAAAATGATGAAAAAGTGGAAATAAAAATTGTAAAAATCTATATTCAATATCGAGTATGAGCAGCACATGCGAAAATCAATCCCTGCATCATGGCTGCTATCAGTAAGTTTAGTAACGAGAACATGTCACATTGAAAGCTGCCATGCACCTTCAGATATAGGGTTCATTTGCAGGTAAATAATGCTAAATCGCTGAAAATGCAGCTAAAGGAAGAAAATGTACTGACAATATTTCCTCCCAGAAGCCACCGGCGTTCAGTAAGAGCGGAAGTGCAGGGAGCAGCTAGTCAGCACTCAGTATACTCAGAGCAGCGGCTGTAGGCACACCAGCCACTTTGACTGACAGCCGACCCTGCAGAGCACTTCCCTATACCGAGGGTCACTGCAAAGAAACATATAACAAGTGGTATATGATTTTTACAATGGGGCTCTATAGTGGACAGATGTCTAAACATCCATCCTGACAGTGGCCACACATGCAATATGTACCTAGTCTTAAAGGGAACCTGTGATCAGAAATTTGGCTTTCAACCTAAATGTTTCCCCCTCTGCAGCTCGTGGTCTGCATTCTAGTAAGGTTTCTATACTTTTTGTGCCCCCTTTTAAACCAAAATAAACACTTTATAAAACTGTACCTTTCGGTTTGAAAATCTTTTAAATTCTCCATGGGGGCGGGCAGTCTGGCGTCCGTTGCTGTATCTTACGCAGTGCCCCATGCTCCAAATCATCCCTCAGGACGCCGCCCACTGCGCCTGAGGTCCCGTGCACGCCGGGACACCTAGTGACGTGGTCGCAAGCACGAGAGTATGGGCGGCGCTGTGATTGCATCGCAAGTGCCCGCCCATACTCTCGTGGGCGCGCTCTCCCCTCTGTACGTTGCTCAGATCCTCTGCTTCTCCTGTAGTGGCCTGCTCCGCTCCTCCCATCTATTTCCTGCTGCAGGGTACGATGGGAAGGAGGTGACGTCGGGCCGGCGCAGAACACTGGAGGCAGTTGGGAAAGTGCGGGCACGAGAGTATGGGCGCGCACTTGCGATGCAATCACAGCGCCACCCATACTCTCGTGCTTGCGACCACGTCACTAGGTGTCCCGGCGTGCACGGGACCTCGGGCGCAGTGGGCGGCGTCCTGAGGGATGATTTGGAGCATGGGGGACGGCGTAAGATACAGCAACGGACGCCACACGGCCTCCCCCATGTATAATTTACAAGATTTTCAAACCGAAAGGTACAGTTTTATAAAGTATTTATTTTGGTTTAAAAGGGGGCACAAAAAGTATAGAAACGTTACTAGAATGCAACCCACGAGCTGCAGAGGGGGAGACATTTAGGTTGAAAGCCAAATTTCTGATAACAGGTTCCCTTTAAGGCCACTTTACAAGCTGCGATATCGGTATCAATATCACTAGCGAGCGTACCCGCCCCCGTCGGTTGTGCGTCACGGGCAAATCGCTGCCCGTGGCGCGCACAACATCGTTTACACCTGTCACACGTACTTACCTTCCCTGTGACGTCGCTGTGACCGGCGAACCACCTCCTTTCTAAGGGGGCAGTTCGTGCGGCGTCACAGTGACGTCACACGGCAGCTGTCCAATAGAAGCGGAGGGGCGGAGATCAGCGGGCGGAATATCCCGCCCATCTACTTCCTTCCTCATTACTGGTGGCCTCAGGTACGGTGTTGTTCCTCGTTCCTGCGGTCTAACACATAGCGATGTGTGCTGCCGCAGGAACGACGAACAACCTGCGTCCTGGAACAACAACGATAATTGGGATTAGAACGACGTGTCAACGATCAACGATAAGGTGAGTAATTTTGATTGTTAAGGGTCGTTCCTGCGTTTCACACGCAACGACGTCGCTAACGAGGCCGGATGTGCGTCACAAATTCCGTGGCCCCAACAACATCTCGTTAGCGATGTCGTTGCGTGTAAAGCGGCCTTTAGTCTGCATATATGCTGGTCCCAATGACCAAGAATAACTGCTTACCACAACTGACTGTTCTGGGCACACCTGCAGGTGTAGACCCACTGCACCACGGGAATAGGCTGATCCTGGAGGGACGTAACAGAGACTAGCAGATTCTTCACTAGAGCCTCTCATGGTGAGGTTAGGCTTGTGCTAGAAGATAGCCACCAGGTACCCTTCAAAGGGAACTCTCGGTGCAGTAGCAGCTAACCCAAAAGGGTGAGGGGCGCTGGTACAGATTTCGGAGATCAACAGAGTAGGACACAGGCTGGAGAGTATCTGGGGGCTGGTACCGACAGGATTGATGGTACAGGCTAGTCAGGTTCTGGTTCTGGGTCACAAACAGAACTGAGTCGGGTACAGATGAAGGCACAGGTGGAACAGCCTGATGTGGGATACCTCCACAGGACATGAACACAAAATACAGGACAGAGATATGGGATACAGGACACAGGTACAGGATACAAAGACAAGTAATACGGAGTGAGGAACCTTGTTGCAAAGGCACCTCCCTAAGAGGGAGGATGCCCTAAATATGTAAAGACTCCCAGTGATCGGTTGGAGGCTTTACTTAATTAAGCATGATACGTCTTTAAGAAGCAGGAGGTGCGTGCCCTAAGATCGCCTTCCCTCCCAGAAAAAGCTGTGTCTACAGGGGTATGAACTGATTTGCAAAACGTACGTTGGAGGTTTAGGGGGCTTATCTACATGGGGGGGAGGGGGTCCCCTCCATTGGGACCTGTGGTATTTGCACTTAGCACTTTATAATTGTCTACTTGTTATCAGCTCCTATACTTGTATTGTGCTGGCTAAACACATTAGCTAGGATGTGATACCCATATTTATTATTACTTGCAGTACTCTGCAGATAACATCGGTCTGATTCTAAATTAACTTCGGTCATTTCTGTACATTCATCTAGTTATTCCCTTGTCCCATCTTGGGGTTATATCCCTCCACTGGTGTTTTTAATGGTGTTTTATAATGGCCATTTTTTCTTTGTATGTCTTTGTCTATTTTGTACATCAATAAACATTGTTATATGCTTTGCACTGCTTATTACTCTGGATTCTCTTGCTTTTTCATATGTCTTGGAGTATGTGCTAGGCACGGGTAGTGCCCCATTGTGGGCACCCGTGTCCTTTAATATAAGAAGTTATGGTTATGAGGTATATTTGTCTTAGTTACTTAATTAAGCATGATACATCTTTAAGAGGCAGGACGTGCATGCCCTAAGAGCGCTTCCAGGGAACCTGCACAGGCCGCGCAGGCCCCAGGAGCAGAAGGCAGGGACAGTAGACGTGGCAGACACAGGACGGCCGGGAAGGGGAAAGCGGATGCGTCCCTCCCGGGAGGAGAGAGGGAGGCAGTGCAGGGGTGCAAGAGCAAAAACTTTGTGCTGTGCCAGTTTCCAGTTCTAGATCAATCAACTGATCAAGGACGGCTTTATCGAAGATTGAACAGGACAGTTAAGATGGTCTAGATATGACCAGTGGCGGCTAGAGCCTTCATGTGCACATGACACAGGGGTTTTTCATGTAACATTTATACTATATATGTCGTTACAATAGAATACTATGGATATAACTTTAGAAGATTAAGACATGTCACAGATGGTAGAGAGAGGTTTATTAGAGTAAAATCCTGCCAACAGGCTCCCTTTAATTAAAAGTCAACCTTCTGCCATAAAGCTTCAAACATAACAATGAAATCCATATCCAGCGCACATCATTTATGTTTTATATGAAGTATAATGTCATTAAAATACTAAGAGAAAGATATTCTAGAAGACAAAGAACTTTATTACCATAAGATATGTACAGAGATAGAAAGCAAACCTCTGAGGGGCACGATCAGGAAGCCATACGTAAAGATCAAATACAACGAAAGATTCAACCAAGAGTGGACATGCTGAAAGATGCCAACAGGAACAAACGATCTTAGCCAGAACAGGTCAACGAAAGATGGAAAAAATACACGGAGCACCTCTACATGAACCGTTCAGTGATGTGGGAAGAAACGCAGACTGGAAATCATAAGGAACAATACATCCTGAAAGACAAAGTCGTTACTGCTATAAATCCTCTGTCAAAGAACAAAGCACCTGGATGTGACAATATTCCAATAGAGCTAATAAATTCTTCTGCAGCAGCTGATGTCATCACATGCCTGTGTCAACAGATATGGACAACTGGTCAATGGCAAAAAAACTGGACAAGATCAGTGTTTATTCCTATTGCAAAAAAGCGAGATGCTACCGACTGTACGTAGAAACTATCGGACTATTGCCCTCATACCACCAAAATACCACTGAAGATCCTACAAAGATGACTACAGCCATAGGCTAGTTTCACACTACGTCTTTTTAACATCCGTTGAAAACGTTTTTTTAGCGGAAGTACGGATCCTGCTTTTACAGCAAATAACGTATCCAAACGCATATGTTATTTTGCAGGATCCTGCACTGGATGTTTAGGGGCGGGCAAAGGAGTCATGTGATCGGGAGTGAGGGGAGCTAGACTGGGAGCCGGCATCTGACAGCTGCAGACACTGGTAACCAAGGTAAACATCGGCCTTGGATACCCGATATTTATCTTGGTTACGAGTGTCTGCAGCTGCTAGGAGCTGGGCTGCCTGCACGCGTAACCAACGTAAACATCGGGTAACTAAGAGAAGTGGTTACCCGATATTTACCTTGGTTACGAGTGTCCGCAGCTCTCAGGTGGGAGAGGGGGGAAGGGGAGGAAGGGGGAAAGACAGATATAGAGAGAGAGAGGGTGAGGGAGGGAAGAGGAGGGAGAGACAGATCACGCGAGACTGGTTCTGGGCATGCTCAGTACTTTCTGGGCATGCTCAGTACAAAAGCAGGATCCTGTCTATCAGCACGCCAGCGTTCACCTGCGTTTGCGTGCGTTATAGTCAGGATCCAGCAATTTGCAGTATTTGGACGGAGCTCAAAAACGCTACAAGTAGCGTTTTTGAAACATGTTAAAAAACTGCAAGTCACTGGATCCGCACTATAACGCAGGCAAACGCAGGTGAACGGATGTTAACGCGAGTCCATTGCAAATGCATTGAAATGAAAACGCATTTGCACTGGATCCGCTTGTCCGCTAAAATAACGTTAAGGACGGATGTTAAATAAACGTAGTGTGAAACCAGCCTTACTGTGACAAAGCTGCCAGAGCCACAATCAGGATTCAGAAAAGGCAGAAGACCAAGAGATGTAATTCCTAACATTAGATGGATGATGGAAAAGGCCAAAGAATATAACAAGGAGCTCTATTTTTGCTTCATCGACTACAGCAAAGCCTTTGACTGAATTGATCACTAGAAACTGTGGAATAGCATGAAGGACATGAGTGTGCTGAACCATCTGATCAGCATCATTATTAACCTTTACATCAACCAAGAAGCAACAGTCGGAATTGAAAACGGTGACACGGCATGGTTCAAAGTAGAGCAAGGTGTCAGATGAGGCTGCAACCTGTTACCATTTATTTTCAATTTATATGAAGAAGCTATTATCAGGAAGGTTGGAATTGCAGAAAACGAAGAAGGAATCAAAATTGCTTGACGAATCATCAACAGTCTTAAATAAGCAGACAATACAACATTGATAGCAACAAGCATAGATGGAATAAAGGACTTATTATAGAGTGCCAAGATGACAAGCTCAGTCATGGGACTCCTACTCAATACAAAGAAGACAAAAGATATTGACTACTTCCAGGTACAACCAAGACACACGATGCATCAACGACACTGGAAGTCAAAAAGAGATTGGCAAATAAACAATGAAGTCACTGGACAAGGTGCTCAAATCAAGGAACATTTCACTGATAGTCTGGTCTTTTATGTGGTAACATATGAATGTGAAACCTGGCTGATAAAGAAACAAGACAGAAGAAGAATGGACGCCTTCGAAATGTGGAGCCGGAGAAAGATGTTATCAATACCATGGATGGAAAGATGAACAAAAATTAATTTTGGAACAAATCAAGCCAGAAGTTTCACTCGAAGCAAGAATCACTAAGCTACGACTTGTCTACTTTGGCCACATCACATGAAGAAAGCAATTAGCGGAGAAGGACATGATGGTTGAAATAATAGAAAGAATAAGACGAAGAGGTAAACCAGAAACCTGATCATTTGATACACTCAAAGTACACGGATTAACCTATCTAGACTTATAAAAGATGGATCTTTCTACAGGGCCTTTATCCATGGAAAATTGAAATGGAGCCAAAGGTTAATAAAAAAAAAAATGTCCTTAAGGCTATGTGCCCACATTGCTTCTGTCCCTGCAGAAATTTCTGCAGCGATTTGAACAGCACACGTGCGCTTTAAATCGCTGCAGAAACAGTCCGTAATGAAAAGCCGATTTCATGCGCTCTGGATGCAGCCTCTCCCATAGACAGAGCGGGGGCTGCATCCAAAGCGCATGAAAGAAGTGACATGTTGCTTCTAAGAACGCAGCGATTCGGCAGTAGCAGAAGCGCTGCGTTCTAATACGCCACGTGGGCATGGATTAGGCACAATCTTCATAGATTGTGCTGGGGACACAGGACGCATGCAGTTACACTGCGGTGCAGAACGCACCGTAACTGCATGAAAATATGCTACGTGGGCACATAGCCTAAGAGAACAAAATGCATGCCCATTACAGAACAGCGCCAAGTTGCTTTTTACCAATTGTTTGACAATCGGAAAGTGCATAGACTCCAACTGTAGTAAATGCTGCACAATAACTATGTTGCACTCCACGGAAAGCATTGAAGACGGCAATACTTCCATTAACCAATTCTCTCCAAATGGCAGTAATACCCAGTGGAGAAAGATTTGTCACCAGTCAGGTCAATAAACTACTAAGGAAATACCAAACACCTTCCAAAGTCTTGCCCAAGTAGCTGTAGTTGAATACATGCTCAAGCCAATGCTTTCACATATCTCCAAGAGGATCTGACTGAGCAAACAGCAGCCATCTACAATATACACAGCTAAGGATAGACGCAGCAGTATAATGTAAGGGGCTGTAATAAAATGCAGCATTGTACAGTACCTCCCTTCTGATGTCCGATGCCCTCCTGCTCTCTTCTAAACTGAATCGGTAAAAATAGGCATTATCTCGTTTTTCAGGGGGTGCAGCTACGGGACAGGAGTAACGTCTCCGCCATAGAGCCATTCTACTAAATGTGGTTCTGATAAGAGCGCAGCTGGGAGTCTGTGAGAAGAAAGCCCCGGGGGGTCTTTCCTATAGCCCTCCCCAAGCTTGCGGTATGACAAGTCATCAATAGGCAGGTTCACAGGAGCTCTTCAGAACATGTCATGTTTAAATTAACTCTTTAAACATTCACGTTCAAAGATTATATAAAATTCTGCCCCGTCATAAATCTACATAACCAGGAAGCACAAGAATGGTCACCAGGAGAAGTATAAATATACATATTATAATGCAGATCAACATATTCCCATTATAGCCTGGGGGTCCCAGGAGGATTGTCCAAAGCAGAGATCCCACTGACCTCTGCAGGAGTATGGAAGAGATTGCATGCCACAGTTTTATATATTTGCTGCACAGAGGAGATAATGAGGCAGTGGATACAAATATCAACCTTTTTCAATCAGTGATTACACTTTAATCATTGCCATTTTTTGTGCATTCATGATTCAGCCCTTTTAAAGATGCAGAAATACCGTAGTACCTGCCATTACTACCTCAATATAATGAATACTGCCACTGATAGCATCAATCAATCAGTCTCAACATCATCCAGTCTGTCTGTCTGTCTGTGATTACATGAAGAGACAGAAGGACACAGCATGTACTGAGGATCTGGGGTTAGCTCCCCAAGATGTTTGGAATGACCTCCCTGCCAGTTCCTCCAAAAAACAGTGTACTAGTGTATATAGAAATGTTGATGCGGCTCTGAAGGTAAAGGGCGGTCACACAAAAATATTGATTGGATTTAAAATTGTTTACTTTATTTTTATCAACTAACAAATTGCAATCTATTTACACATCTATTTTTGAAAGAATGCTTACTTTGTCTGATTTTCCCACACCTGCCTAAAAGCACAGTACTGTATACTCACTACAGCCATCCTTAAGAGCCCCCATCTCATTGCCTCTAACCTCTATTTGTCCAGCAACAATTTGGCTTCTAACCCACCACGACTGACTATCATCCATAATCACCACAGATGTCCTAGATGCCAAAGCCAGACACAATACTTTGTACTCCTCCTCCTAGACACGTCCTCAGAGTGATCACTGGCCATAACTAACTTCTTTTCCTTCTGCTCCTTAATTGCATCATGGAAAAAAAAACAAGTTTATTCTCTCTCAACTATAATTATAATGTTTTTTTCTACAGCACCAACTTATTCCACTTGCTTCCCCACCAGATGTGACAATCAGGGTATGAGACCATGCTGCGTTCTGTCAAGTGCAGAAAAAAAACGCACCCTCTGGCAGACTGGACAACTGTAAACACTGCGTTTGTCAAAAAAAAAATGCATCCAAAATGCATGCATTCTTCATGCGCTTTGGATGCATTTTTGACACTGCGGTCCCACGGCAATTCAGCTCTGCTACATGCTCGCTGACAGCAGACACAGACAGAGTCTCACGATGTGAATGAACTTCACCCGACTTCATTGTCATCCCGGGGCTCTGTCTGTGTCGTGGCCTGATTTGCGGTCACCGGTGAAGGACTCACTGGTGACCGCAAATCCCTTGAGTGACTGAAGTGAGCTGCGCGATCAGCGGTGCCATCACTCAGGTTCCCCGCGGCCACAACTGAAGTCCTCCACCTGAGAGCTGTGGCCGTGGGTAACCTGAGTTGACGTTATCGCTGATCGGCAGCTCACTTCAATCACTCTGGCGACTTGCTGTCACAGTTGGAGGATCCTGCGGTGGCCGCGGGTAACCTGAGTGACATCATCGCTGATAACGCGACTCACTTCAGTTGCTTCGTGGAGCTGACAGAGAGCAGTCATCGTCTGTGGCCGCTCGCTGTCAGTTTCCAATGTAGCAGAGCTGAAAGCGTTGTGGGACCTAGTGTGGATTACGTCGGAACTGGATGGGTGTTTGGGGATTAAAAAAGTGGTGAAAGAGGGTGTTTTTTTGTCTTTTATTCCAAATAAAGGATTTTTTCGGGTGTATGTGTTTATTTTCTTTAGCTTACAGGTTAATCATGGAAGGTATTTCGGGAAGACGCCTGCCATGATTAACCTAGGACTTAGTGGCAGCTATGGGCTGCCATTAACTCCTTATTACCCAGATTGCCACCGCACCAGGGCAATTCGGGATGAGTCGGGTAGAGTCCCGGGACTGTGGCATCTAATGGATGCGGCAATTGCGGATGGCTGCTAGCTGATGTTTTTAGGCTGGGGGCTCCCCATAACGTGGGGCTCCCCATCCTGAGAATACCAGCCTTCAGCCATGTGGCTTTACCATGGCTGGTATCAAAATTGGGGGGGACCGCACGTCATTTTTTTTCTTTTAATTATTTATTTTACTGCACGATATAGACCCACCGGCGGGGGGTGGGGGGGAGAGAGAGAGAGAGAGAGAGAGAGAGAGAGAGAGAGAAACCGTAAGACCTGCGATTTAGTTGAGGATCCGGAAACTGTGACGTAGTAATGATCTCGTTATGTGTGACTGCACCTTTACGCCTCTCCAAACCATCCTCCACTCTGCTGCCTGAGTAATCCACCTCTCTCCACGTTACTCTCCTGCCTCCGCTACTTCCAATCTCTTCACCGGCCAACCACGACCCTCAAAATTCAGCTCTAAACACTCATGTTGACTTAAAAGAGACCCTTCATAAATCCCTCTGTCACCCTCCTACTACCTCCCCACAGGTAATCCTTCTCTGCTGGCCTCTGACTCACACACCAATCTCCAAGGTCTCCTATGTCCTCTCTCTACTCCGGAGCTAACTACCCCAAACAATCAGGCTTTCTCCCACCAGTCTTCAAACACAACCTGAAAACCCAGTCCAGCCTACCACTGTAATAATCCTCCTGCTAGGACAGTTTCTACCTTGCCTTCCTGTCTCCTCCCCATAAAGTGTATGCCCTCAGTGGCAGGGTCCTCTCTCCCATCTTACCAGCCAGTTGCTTACTTAGCCTTGTTTAGTTGTCCTCATTGAAGACCTTGCTATATATTGATGGATGATTGTAATGGACTATGAAGTCTACCTATGAAATGTACAGCACTCTAGAATTAACGGCAAAGTAATCACATCCCCTATTCAGCTACCACATACCCTGAACCTGAACCTATGAGCCCATGTGTAAATTGCACTTGGGAACTCTCTGGAAAGCTATAGTTCTCCATCTCCCCGAACATACAAGAGCCTTCAAAATGATGTAAGGAGGTCGAGCAGTCGTAATCTGTCAACTGAAGACATCCCCAAGATCATGGTGAGCTGCAGATCCGGCATGCGTGCTGGAGTTTGTCATGTAGGCAATTTACAACTATGGAACAAATGGACGGGGCGAGTCTACCAGGACATAAGAGCTTGCCATCATCCGACAACACTCCTAAAGACAGATTCATTAGGTTAATGGTTTTCTAACTAATATGATTTGTCCGCAAATTAATATTATTATTAAAATGGAAATTGTAAAACTTTACTGTGGTCATTGAAGACATGCATTAAAATGTTCTGCTTAATCCCCTTAAGAACAGGGCTATTTTTTAATTTTGTGCTTTCCTTTATTTCTCCCCTTATTTCTAGAACCATAACTTTATAATTTTTCCATCGATATAGTCATGAGACAGCTTGTTTTTTTTATGGGATGAGTTGTACTTTTGAAATGTCACCATCCATTTTAGAAAAACCGCAAAGAACTATATCAAAAAAACACCAAAAAGGAGCCAAGACAAATGATATGTGCACACACAGAATGTGGTGAGCCTTCCTCATAAAGATGGCTGCAGCCGAGGTGCAAGATGCTGATGTCACAGCCACTCAACCGCCACACTAGGGGGGAGGGGCGGCTGCTTAGCATAAGACATGCACACTAATAAGGCTTGCACTGGGAGCCCATCATATAATGAGTGAAATGCACAGTGTCTGAACTGTGACCTATAAATGACGCCAGAAACCCAGGTCAGGCGGGCAAAACAGCACTATATCGGTGCATCTCGCACGGATACACGAGACGCACAGTGTCTGAATAATGGCCTATAAATGACGCACAACACCAGGTCCAGGCGGGTCAGTTAGCACTATATGAGTACATAACACATGACAGGCTCACCATTTAACCACCTGAATTCAAAAGGTCCACACACATCCTGCAAAAATGGATAAAATGTGCCACACCTCAAATAGTGAGATATTAGTTTATATTTTGGCCCAAAATATGTAAGCTCGCAATCCGTTCGTCAAGGATTCTCACACTTGCGAGTCCCTACACTGAATTAGTTAGAAAAACCACAAAGAACTATATAAAAAAAAACACCAAAAAGGAGCCAAGACAAATGATATGTGCACACACAGAATGTGGTGAGCCTTCCTCATAAAGATGGCTGCAGCCGAGGTGCAAGATGCTGATGTCACAGCCACTCAACCTCCACACTAGGGGGGAGGGGCGGCTGCTTAGCATAAGACATGCACACTAATAAGGCTTGCACCATCCATTTTAACATATGGTAAAATGGTAAGCAAGAAAAAAAAAATCAAAACGTGGTGAAATAGCAAAGAAAATTACATTCTGCTATTATTTTTTCTTTTTTTTTTGGTGGGGGGTGGGGGGTTTATTTCCAACATTCAGTTCATCATAAAAATTACATGGCATTATAATTTCCAGGTCAGTATACTTACAATTACGTAGATACCAAACATGTATAGTTTTTCTTTTAAGAGCAGAAAAAAAAATAATTCTTGTGTCGCAACTTTCTGAGAGCTGTAACAATTTCAATTTTGGAATTTGGGGCGGTGTGAGAGCCTATTTTTTTCTGTTATTACATATTTTTCCTGTAGTTGCGAAGGCCAAAAAAAGAGCAATTCTAGAGTTTTGATTTTGTTTTCTCGTTATGTTGTTTACAATTCAGGTTAATTTATTTTATATGCTGTTAGATTGGACTTTTACGAAAGCAGCGATGCCAAATGTCACAGCACGGCTGTATATACAAGAAATCACAGTCTCCTATGAACGCCATCCACAGCCTGATTTTCATTGGAGTACTGCAATGACAGAGACAGGGGTCATCAGCTGACCTCTGGCTGTCATGATAATACATTGGCATCCTGCGATCGTGTCACGGGCACGCCGATGAGAAGAGTATGCTCCCTGCCGGTGTGCATTAAATGCCGCTGTCAGAGATTGACAGCAGCATTTATCAGGTTAGCATCCGCGGGCAGGCGGAGCGCTGCTCCATACATGGTTGTTACAGGGAAAAGATGACTAAATAATTCAGCTTTCATCTGCAGGGAAAGATGTAGGCTCAGTGTGCAAAGCCGCATCAAAGGCAAGGAGGCTACTTATGACGTGCAGAACAAATCATATCATTAAGAGGTTAAGCTGAGTTAGTTATAAATTAAAAATAAACTAAGTATCACTCAACTTCCCCGGGTCTAGCACTGGCTTCCTGCCACGGCTATAGTCTGTCTGCAGTGCTGCAATTACATAGACAGCGCTGCAACCCATCACTGAGCTAGGCAACTCTGCCTAAGTAGATGAAACAATCCATGCAGAGCTACTGAGCTGACTGATTGACTGCAGCGCTGTCGAAGTGTCATCACAAATGGAGACAATACCAGAGACTGGGAGCAGTGGTGGAGACTCCGTGCTGGAGCCAAGGGGGATGAGAAAAGCAAAGTTTTTGGTTTATTTTCTTTTGATTTTTTTTTTAAACAAACTGCAGCTAATGCATAGGGTTTTGTTTTTTTTAAACCAGAAAATTTCTTTATCTATCAATTTACATCTTCACCTAAGGCTTGTGTCAAGACTTACCAGTCTCTCCATTTCTTGTTCTCTTAGTCTCTCTTCCCGTTGTCTCCGGTGGTAATCCAGTAAATCTTCTTGATTGTCGCTGATGTCACTAATACTATTTTTACGCTCTCTGAGCATATGTACCTTCCTTTGAGACTTTGGACTTTGATTTGGAGATACCAGGGATCCTTGGCTGTAGGCTGGAGTTAATCGTCGTGAAATTTCTTGAAAAGAGGAGGGTGAAGGGCTGCGTTCCCTTATTGGCCTGGAGAAATTATCTTCAGAACCAGGAGAACTTGCACTGCCCACCCTACGACGGGCTGGAGCTCGAGGACTATCAGGAACTCTTGATGGACTCTCTGAGACAGCATTTGTTGAACCAGATATTGCCCTCCGGGATAAAGAAGGACTTAGAGGAGGAAGATTTCTCATACTCTCTGGGTTTTTTCGTGCCAGTCTAGGACTTTCTGGAGGCAAACTTCTTGCTACGCCCACCATCTGTCTGTAGGGGCTTGAAGGTCGATCCATAATTGAATGCTGAAACTTGCTTCCCAAAAGAGGACTGCTTGGAACACTTAAACCACCCATTCGGGTAGATGCTCCTGGACTTGGAGGACTTATAAGAGAATTTCCACTTGTTCCCCGTGGGGAACGTAAATCCAAACTGCTTCCTCCATAAATTGGTGTTGGACGTGGTAAGGAGTGACTGAAACTAGATGTTCTGTGTGGTACAACTGGGGGTATTGATGAATGTACACCATCCAGGCCAGAAGGGCTGGTGAGGCTAATGCTTCCAGGAGAAGACAATGGAGAAGTAAAGGCATTTTCATATCCAGAGTTGGAGGAAAGTGGACTGGTAGGTGGTGATAGCATGCGCCGACTTGCTCCATTAGATAAACAGGAAAGGCTGTGAGTAGATGACTGGGACAATTTTCTGACGGGTGAAGTGGGCCTTTCCAGAACCAAAGAGTCCATGATGTCTTGAAGGTTTTTCTCTATAGAGCTCACCAATGAAGTATGTGATGGGATGTTTGACTGGTATCTGCCATCGTGACAACCATTCAACAGGGCAGTGGAGTTTTCTAGAATGAAAATGGCAAAAAAATATAGAAGTTCATAAAGATTAGGAAGTAGAATTGTATAATAATGAAAAGCTTATACAAAGAAAAGACATTGGACAAATACTCAGCTAAAACATTGGGGAAAATGTGGTCCTGCAAATCTGCAAGGCACTTATTATTAGTTTTTCAAATGCTAAGTCATAGGTGAATCCAATATGGCTGCAATTCCTGTAGTCACTTGTGCAAAAAAAGCCAAGATAAGAAAGAAGAAATATCTCTGACAAAAGAGAACTTAACACCAACATTTGGCAATCATTCTTAATTGTGATTTATTGATATCTGGTCATTTTTACATTTTGGGAGAAAATCCATTAGGTCTATCCCCCACCTGTTGATTTCTCCTTATACAACCCTCAACCCGAGTGTCTGCTCCTGAGCCAAGTCCCCCAACAGGCTCATCAAAGCTTACTGACAAAAAAAAGAGCCCTTAAAAAATGTACTTTATTAAATATACTTGAAAACACCCCACCCAAAAGGTGAACATGCTTAGATAAGATAAATAGATATCTGCTTTCAACAGTGGGTTACTGGTATTGGTCTACTTATACTGCTATGTGGACTACATAGCACGAAAAAGTAGAAAGGCAATGTGTTACGCTTACCCTTCTTTTTCCCTGATCCTCACCCTATCTTGCCACGGAGGATGGCACCGTAAAGATACGTAGCGGTACTCCCATTACACAACGGCGATCCCTTTCTCTCCATAGAAGGCTCTAATATGGCATAGGATAAAACTCTGTCTTATATCTGATTATTATGTCCCTATTAATCCTATGCCATATTAGTGCCTTCTATGGAGAGAGAGGGATCGCGGTCGTGGAATGGGTGCCACTATGTATCATTAGGGTGCCAACCTTCACGGCAAGGTAAGGTGGGGATCAGCGAAAAGGAAAGGGTAGAGGGAACTCTTTTTCATGATGTTTAGGCCACATATAAGTGGATCAATACCAATAATCCACTATTATAAGCAAAGGTCTATTATCTATTCATCTTAAAAGGGGTATTCCCATCTCAAAGATCCTATCCCAATATGTAGTAGATGTAAGAATAATATTAGCAAATACCTCCAATTACAAATGTAGTGTAGTTCTTCTGATTCACTATATCACTTACCTCATGTTCAGGGCATTGCAGGACCTTAGGTATCCATGGTTATGATCACGAGCAACTAGCTAACTAACTAACTGTAACAATATGCGTGGTTGTAACCATGGATACCTAAGGTCCTGCAATGCCCTGAACATGAAGTAAGAGACGTATAGTTCTTCTGATTCACGGTCTCTTATTTTATTTTCAGGGCATTTCAGGACCTTAGGTACCCATGGCTATGACCACACATAGTGTCACAGTTAGTTAGTTAGTTGCTTGTGTTCATAACCATGGAAGGTCCTGCAATGCCCTGAACATGAAGTAAGAGACAGAGACATAGTGAATCAGAAGAAATATCCTACATTTCTAATTGGAGATATTTGCTAGTATTATTATTACACCCACTACACAATGAAGGCAATAAGCTGTGGAGGAGAAGTGCAATAGGGTCTTAACAAAATAACAGTTAGGTGTATATAAAGTGAGGAACTCACCTATAGAGGTTGTGCCTGTCACAACCCCCATAACAACTGGTAAATGGGCGAACAGCTGCAGCCTCGAAATGGATGTAGTATATGTAGAAGAAGGAACCGGGTATTCAGACGCGCTATCACCACACCGAAATTCTTGTTAATTTATGTCCTTTATTCTTTATGCACAGGTCATAAAGAATAAAAGACATAATTTAACAAGAATTTTGGTGTGGTGATAGCGTGGCTGAATACCAGATTCCTTCTACATATACTACCTACTACACAATGGGATAGGATCTTGAAGATGGGAATACCCCTTTAACCAGCATGTTCACCTTTGGGTGGGGTTTTTTAAGTATATTTACTCAAGTGAATTTAAGGAATCCTTTTTTGTCAGTCAGTGAATATCCCCTTCTGTGTGAGCCCCTGCTCAGCGCTTACCAGCAGCATGTAAGCTTGTTGAGGAGCTCCTCCCTGTGGAAGGAATCATGGTTTTCATCCAGAGAGCCTCAGCAGGGTGATTAAATCGCAAAAATGTAGATTGGCCCAAGCAGATCATACAACCTGTGAAGAAACGGGAAATTATTTATTTACTTAATTTCTACAGCCATTTCCCTACGTGTTGTAAAGCGATAGTGCCGGCCACCGGGCTAGAAATCATGATCAGACCCTCCCCGAGAATATGTTCTACAGTACAAGTATGGCAAAGTTTGGCTACAAGGGAGGGCGGAGGACTTCTGTGTCTCCACTCGCAAGATAATAGCATTATGTAATTAGTAACCATTACTCTGGTC